>NC_063163.1:51128422-51431453 GCF_023159225.1 Perognathus longimembris pacificus
CTATGGTCCATGAGAACAGACAGAAAAAGGGAAATCACCTCCTATGTATAACCATACAAAATTATAAAGATACCATGGATTTTTAAAATTATTTTATGTCAGAAGAACTAGTCATTCTCAAACATCAAATATGTTAACTACACCTATAAATATCGTTGAGTTCCATTACAAAAACGGAAATAGCAATTTTATCGTAATCCTCAAATCTTAACACAACTATACTATCCATAAAATATTAATTTCACTTTGATAATAGCCATGATAACAATGGAAACTTCAAATACATTCACTAACCAAAGTATTTTTAATTTGTACCTAAAACCCAGGCAATAATAATACCAAAACTTTTTTTAAAAATCTTAAAAATATGGTATATTTGACATGGTGGACGCATTAGGTAAATAGATGGCCATCTTCGAAGAGGTACATTTTCAAACATAATTTAACAAACTTACCAGTAACTAAAATGCATCGGATTGCTGCAGGGCTCACAATAAACTTGCAAAATTCTGTGTACTGCCATACAAAATTTCTCTCCATTCTTGCCTATTTCCAACTCCCCTAGATACAAAGGCAAATATAAAGGATACTTCAGCCCATTCCTATATCTCCTACATACCACCTCCTGTCTAGAACACATCAGTTCATCTGCAGAGGATCTATATATACAAGATAAGCCAAAAAGCAAGTAGCCATGTCTGCCCAAACTAGTGTACACAGCATAGAAAATTCTCTTGAAAAGTGTAGCAATATCTAGATAGGGACAGAAGGTTGTCAGATCATTTTATTGATAGACAAAAATTGTGTTAATTATTATGCTACATAAAATTGCTAAACTTTTCAACAGACATGACTGTAACATTTACTCTATAAGCAGCATTACTACTTCAGAAATGATTAAGAGTTTTAAATCCTGTCTCCTTTTAAGGAAAACAACACTATTATTCTATTGAGTCCAGTGTTTTTTCTTAAAAATTATTGTTATCTTCTAGTTCTTAATAAATTTAATTCAGTAAAAATAGTATTAATTTTAAATATAAAAATATGAGATCTAGCCCCTGGCAAAATAAAGGAAACAGTATAATGCTGCCTCTAGTAACTCCATATATCTCTCTCTCGAACTTTCTATGCATATTGTTAAAACAATAGCACAATAGTCTTGACCTACACATATCTGACAATACTTAGTGACTAGGTATAAATATAATTAACTTTTAATTAAAAAATGTACTCTTATTTAAATTCCATTAAAATTTATAGAAGTGTAGATTCTGATATCCACCTTAATTTTTTTCACTTAAAATTTCAAAATAACTAAGGAATATAACTTACAATATAATTCCAAAAGTTTTATTAATTTCAGGTTACTTTTAATATTTAAAGGCACAGTGCATCATTATTAAGAATTAATAGATATCCTGAATTCACTTCAAAGTTAGCTCAAAGAAGACACAAACTAGCTATTCCATTTACTTTGTGTCAAGCAAGTAACCACAGATAAATTGGCTTTTTAAGTAAACATAATAAGAAGAATGTAACTAACACAGAAATGAAAGATGCCTCTGAGAGTCAATCCCCCTACCCATTTGAAAATATGTGTTTAAACTCTTGAGAAGACCTACAGAAAAAATAATGGTCAGAATAAATTCTGAAGGATATTAAGTTCCAATTAAGACTTCAGGTACCACCAGTAAAGGTGAAAAATCTTTTTTGACACTTTTGGAAAGTTTCATCTCTTAAGCAGCCTAATTCAGTACTGAAATTTACCAAACTCTTTCACAAAATGATGACAATTAAAGAGAACATCTAACACTATAGATGTTATGGATTTCTTACACCACAAAACTATTGCTAAGAGGGATCATATCAGGAATAAAAAAGAAACAAATCAAGTCCACATACAAAATAACTTCACACCCAAGACAAATAATTCCCAGTGACAAACACACATATAACACATATAAAACTTAGCAGTCACTTTTAGGCAAGGTACTCCTAAAGATTCTATCTCAAAGACAACGGCTAAGTGTTCAACAAAATCCTGACACACTGTCGCATTTTCCGTGCAAACATCAAGCAAAGCTTCATGCCAAAATAATAAAGAAAATAGTGAAATGAAATGCAAATGGAATGTCGCTAGTATCACATGAAATGACTAAGCCTGACCTTGGTGATGCAATAAATCTTTTCCCAGTAATTTCTACCTTTCCCTTCAGCCTGATAAAGAAGCAGGTTGCCTTATTAACTGAATTGATACTCCTTAAAGAGTCTCCTTAAGAAGATCTATCGAAAGTTAGCAGTTACATATTTAGGTCTTCCTTTGTTTCATAAAAGAGTTTGATTTTATGATTCAATGGCCTATTTCTGACAAAGATAGCAAAGAAAATGAGAAAGAAAGAAAGAAAAGGAAAAGATTTTTCAAGTTTAAAAGCCTGTAATTCAAATTCATCAGTCTGTGCTATAAAGGGAACAAAATTTTCAGTTGGAAAGGAATTAATTCTCACCCACCCTCCTATGGTAAATCGATGTACATTGCCATTAGGTATCTGACTGAATTTTTGCAGTTTTAAAAGATGTTCTAATAAGTTTGTTCATGTATTAACTAAAGATATTTAACATCTACCAAAAAGATACAAATAGGAAAAAAAACTCAGACATCTGAACAGTTGTTCAGTTCAATTAGACCCCACCTAATACATCTCATAACAAAATAAATAGCCTCAATTAAAACTTTCTGGACATATCACAAATAGTAGACACCATTCATCAGTATGGATACATAAATACTTTAGAAAATTTAACTGTATAATATCTTAGCACCTAAGAAGAAACTAATCAGTTAAACATTAAAAAAAATAAGAGGCAGTTTATGATCATACATAGGTGGTATATTTTAAATACTTGTACATATTCTAAATGCCCTTGAAGATCAAAAGGCTGCAACAACATGACCAAAGGGCTAGTAATAGATGTGTTGATATTTTCAAATTCCAAAAAGCAAACAAATACATCTAACTACACAGAACTGTCATGAAACATCTGATATACAAATTTTACATATGCCCAGACATTTTCTTTGTATGATTCACTTTATTCAAGTGTTCGGACATTTTTATTTAACTTTTGGGGTATTCACATTTTGGGAATAGATGTGTAGAGATAAGATGCCATAGATTTAACCACCATCACTATCCATACACAAACCAGCTCCATCACATCAAAACTTACTTGTATCTATCCCTTAACAGCTCTATTAATACGAAGAAACCGTAATATATATCACTACAGCACTACAGTTTTGAGTTTAAGAATGTAAACCTATGTCAAAAGACTGTCTTTTGACCTCAGTACATTTCCTTTAAGATTCAAACAAGTAGACACATACATAAATCTAAAGCTCTTTCTTTAACTATATGTAGTGTTCCATTCTATAAATGTATTGTTCAGAGTACCCATTCATTTGTAACAAACATTTGGGTTACCAGATGGGGATATTATAAAAACTCACATAAATATTTGTGTATGAACACAGTTTTCATTTTCTCATAAATATATGCAGTCGTCAGAAGCTGAATTATATGTGTATGTTTAACATGTATTCCAGAATGTCAGTAATATTTGGTGCACTGCACATCTTTGCCAACATTTAGCACCCTAACTATTTTTATTAGTGTATATTAAATGGAGAAAATAATGACTTTCACTAGAACATTTCAGTGTCATATAAAATGTAGTTTGATCATATTTGCATTCATTAGCCTCTCTGATCACATGTGACCCCATCAGCCTTTCTTAAATCTCCTATAGTGGCAGAATTAATTTATATTCACACCAACAATATATAAAGCCTTTGTTTTTTTCTAAATAACTGTTCCAACAGGGGTAAGAGGACATCTCACTGTAGTATTAGTATGTATTCCCATGATGGCAGTTGATCATTTTTCATATATTTGTTAATAATTTGTAGTTCTTTTGAGGACTACGTTTAACTCGTTTGCTCATTTATTGATATTACTTGTTCTTTCAGTGATAGGTTTATGTAATATCCACTCACATTCTGTGGGCTGTTTCTTTAATCTGGAAATTGCCCACTTTGATATGCATTAGCTTTTTAATTACATGTAATTCTATCATTTCTTGCGATTATTTTCTGAACCATTACAGTCCTACTCAGAAAAATAATTGTCTATGTCTGTATTTGCAAATCTAGTCCCAATCTTTTCCTCTGTTACTTTCAATGGTCCAGGTCTTACATAAAGGCCTTTGGTCTATTTTGAATTGATTTTTTTTTTTTTTTGGCCAGTCCTGGGCCTTGGACTCAGGGCCTGAGCACTGTCCCTGGCTTCTTTTTGCTCAAGGCTAGCACTCTGCCACTTGAGTCACAGCGCCACTTCTGGCCATTTTCTGTATATGTGGTGCTGGGGAATTGAACCCAGGGCCTCATGTATACGAGGCAAGCGCTCTTGCCACTAGGCCATATCCCCAGCCCCTGAATTGATTTTTATTAAGAGTGAGATGTGGATGGGAATATGGCCAAGTGGTAAATAGTGCTCATCTCGTGGGTTGGATTCCTCAGTACAACATATATAGAAAAAGCCAGAGGTGGCGCTGTGGCTCAAGTGGCAGAGTGCTAGCCTTGAGCAACAAGAGGCCAGGGACAGTGCTCAGGCCCAGTTCAAGCCCCATTACTGGCAAAAAAAAAAAGAGTGAGATGTAAAGATCTAGTTTAAGTCTCCATGTGGATATCTAATTTTTCAGATTAGTTCTTGGAGATTCTTCTTCAATACAGCTATTCTGGCAAGATGGAGAATTAGTCACCTGTAGCCACATGGGTTTATTTTTGGGTCCTCTGGCCTATTTCATTGTCCACCTGGGGGAGGGGGGAAGGCGTGGGTATGGGTATGGTGTGTGTTGCACCAGTAACACACTGTTTTTGTTACTAAGGCTTGATATTTAATGGGATATAATGTGATATCAGCTATTTCCATACTTTTAGCACTGCCTTGGGATCAGGACTGACATTGCTATTCAAGTATTTGTTTGCCTTCCAAACAAATTTTAGGATTGCTTTCTCTGTTTCTGTGAAGAATGGCATGGGCATTTTTTTTGAGAACATGAACCTGTGTATCACTTTCAATTATACAGCAATTTTCCAGTCCATGTGTATGTGTAATCTACCAATTTTATAGTGTCTTCTTCAAAATTATTTTTCATTATTTTATATATTTTTTCTAGAGGCCATTATTCACACACTTGGTTAGATTTTTAAGCTACTGAGAATGGAATTGTTTTTCCTGATTCCTTTCTCAGTATGTTCATTATTGGTATACAGAAGTCTTTTTTTATTTTGCACATTAATTTGTATCTTCATACTCTGATAAAATGGAGATCAAATCTATGCTGTCTCATAGAGTGATAGTCCTTTCAATTATTGGATCATATCATATGCAAGTACGAATAAATTTTTCCTGTCTTATTTTTATAACTTTTATTTTTTCTTCTACCTTATTATTTTGCCTAAGATTTCAAACATTGTATTAAACAAATTAAGAGAGTGGACACTCTTGTTTCATTTTTCATTATGCATATGTTGCGTTTTATTACATTCAGTATAATGTTGATAACAGATAAGCTGTATAAAGTCTTGAGTGTGTTGAAGTTATTTCTATTGCTTCTATTCCTAATTTTTGTTGTTGGGACATAAACTCAGGGCTTGGGTGCTGTGAGTTTTAATTCACTTGAGCTCCTGCTCTACTTCCAGCATTTTGATGGTTAATTGGAGGTAAGAGTGTCACAGACTTTCCTGTTCATAGTGACATCAAACTGTTATCTTCAAATCTCAGACTCCTGAGTAGCTACACTTCCAGATATGAGCCACTGACACCTTTTTCTATTCCTAATTTCTTTGGGAATTTTTATTATGAAGGAAAGTTGAATTTTTCAACTTTTTTTCTGTATTTATTGAAATAATTATGTGATTCTTATTTATGTATTTGTTTTGTCTCTATGTGTTCTGTCATGTTTATCAATTTGCAGATATTGAACCCTACTTGAATCCATACAGTAAGACCAATTTAATCACAGTGTTATCAATTCAGCTTGCAAGTAACTTCTTGAGGATTCCTACATTCCTGTTTACAATGGTAACTGCTTAAGTAGTATTTTTTGTTGCATGCTCACCTGGTTTTGATATCAAGGTGATACTAGATTCATAGAATATATTTCCAAGTGTTTCTTCTTTGTTGTTATATGAAATTGTTTAAGGAGTACTGCTGTTAGGTCTTCTTTAAAGATCAGAGTCACAACTGATATAAGTCAATAAAAATAAAAAAAAATAAAAAGAAAGAACAGTCAGGTGCTACTGGCTCATGCTGTCATGCCATCATCTCAGGAGGTTGACTTTGGGAGTATCATATATTGTAGACTCTATCACAAAAGAAAAAAAAGCTGGGTATATGCACATGGGCTATGGAGATATGCTCCTGTGAGGAGCAGCAGGAAGCATAACTGAGACCCTATCTCAAAAATTATCACAGCAAAAGAAAAAAAACTCAGGGGGAAAACCTTGAATTCAAATCATGGTACCAAAAAAAAAATTAAATTGAGGGGCTGGGAATGTGATAGAGTTCTTGCCTAGCATGAATGAAGCCTTGGGTTCAATTCCTCAGCACCACAGATACAGAAAAAACTGGAAGTGGTGCTGTGGCTAAAGTGACAGACTGCTAGCCTTGAGAAAAAAGAAGCAAGGGACAGTGCTCAGGCCCTGAGTTCAAGCCTGTAGACTAAAAAAAAAAAAATTGAAATCGATAGAAATCATTTTGAGTCCATCTATTTCCCAGCTTTTCTTCTAAAAATTATTACTGATTTGATTATATTACATATTATTATTTATATCCTCTTGTTTCAATGCTATGTTTGTGTGTCTAGAAACTTCGTTAAGGTTTTTAATTTACTAGGACATAAATTTTCAAGATATTCTCTAATGACAATCTCAATTCAGTAGTACCTTTTGTAATGTTGCATTTTCACCTATAATTTCATTAAGTCCTATCTTCTCTTTCTTTTGGTTAGTGTAATGATTTGTCAAGTATTTTAGATCTTCAAAGAACCAGCTCTATATTGTGCTGAAACTTCTTGTTCTCTGTTTTAATTTCATTAATTTCATCCACGATTTTTGTTATTTCTTTGTATCTACTAAATGTCGGTTTGGTTTGTTCTTTTTCTAAGAACTTCATCCTTGATTTCGTCAATGACCCACTGATCTTTCAAAACATATTGGTCAATTTCACTATGTTAATATATTTCAGTAGTTTCTCTTCTTTTTTTTTTTTTTGGCTTTTGTAGGACTTGCTTAGGGGCCTAAAATGTTATCAATTTGGGATAAAATTCCCTAAGATATTGAAAAGCATATTTAGATTAAATATTTTGTAATGTTCATTAACTTTATTTGATCCATAGTGCAGTGCAACTTTGAAACTTCTTTGCTAATATTCTGTCTGCACAATAATTATTTGGAGAATGAGATATTGAAGTAATGTATTATTATTGTAATATCTTTAACTGTTCCTTTATGACCAATAGTGTTTGTTCTATGAAATTCTAGGTACCAATGTTATATGCACATACATTTATAACTGATCTATTTCATGGATTATTCCATTCATTAATATGGAATCTCCTTATTTCTTTTGACTGATTTGAAGTTTGTGTTGTTACATATGAGCATAGCTAAATCTGGTTGTTTCTGGATTCTATTTTCTTGGTGTATGCAATTTCTGACAATTGCAATTGCAGTCTGCGTGTTTCTTTGCCAGTGAGTTGTGTGTCTTACAGACCAAAACACAGTTGGCGGGGCTGGGGATATAGCCTAGTGGCAAGAGTGCCTGCCTCGGATACACGAGGCCCTAGGTTCGATTCCCCAGCACCACATATACAGAAAACGGCCAGAAGCGGCGCTGTGGCTCAAGTGGCAGAGTGCTAGCCTTGAGCGGGAAGAAGCCAGGGACAGTGCTCAGGCCCTGAGTCCAAGGCCCAGGACTGGCCAAAAAAAAAAACACAGTTGGGTCTTATGCACTAAGCAAATCACCCAATCTGAATCAACCATGCATATTCAGGGTTCTTACTGATAGTGAATCCTATTACTGTTGTGATTTCAGTGAAGTGGTTGTCACTCCTAGTTGATTCAAGTACTGCTTAGTGTTTTTGTTTTTTTTCCTTCTCTTTACTTATCTTTAGAGTTCGGTGCTTGATTGAGTTTGGCATGTTTATTTCCTAATTTTCATTTATTCATATAGTCCTCTCACAAAATTTACTCTTTCCTGAGTTCTCACATTTGTGACTGTTTCTTTTTCATTTGTGTAATATGATTCCATAGCATCTTCTTTAATACTGACTTATTGTCATGAATTGCTTTGTGTGAGCTGCGTCATTTTTTTCCACCACTGACTTTGATTGGCAATTATTTGCTCTCAGAGCTTGAAATACGCCATTCCATGCTTTCTTGGCTTTTATTGCTTCTTCTCCAAGGCCTGTTACAATTCTGAGGAGTTTGCCTTAATAAGTAATGACACTTATCCCTTGTAGCTTTCGATAGTCTTTCTTTATTCTATAATCATGTAATTTTAACTATTAATGTTGACAGGTTGTTTTCTGGTCTAGTCTATTCATTCTAAATGTCTTTTTTATTTGGATGTCCATCCATATCTTTCTCGTCATTTGAGAAATTTTCTGCTACAATGTCATTCAAATACATTTCTGTGTCTTTAGTTTCTATCTCAGCAATTTCTTCCACCCCATGAATTCTCAGATTGGTCTCTTGATCATTGACCAGAGCTCATAAAGTTGTAGACATGCTCTTAGTTGTTACTGTTGTAACAGTTCCTCAATCTTGTTTTCAATCCCTTCTGTTGTTTCTTCTGCTTCATCTACTTTATTGATGACATGTTTTACTGTGTTTTTAAAAATTTAGTAAGTTTTCAATTTCTGCTAATTACACTTCTTATCCTCCTATTTCAATTTCTTTGGTTAATTTCACATCAATGTTTTTGGCTTTCTCATCCAGTTTTTGAACTGACTTTCTCATTTATTCATCTATCTGGACTTCTAAGTTATTTGTCCAGTATTTCAATAATTTCACCATTTTGATTTGGCTTCTGAAGAGCAATAAGCTTTTGGAGGTAATACTGACTTTTCGTGTTTCTTTTGCTTCTACATCGTCATTGTGTATCTATTGAGATAGATATCTCTTTCAGCTGTTTTTTGGGAGGTCTTCTTTGTGGGTAGCCTTCTCGTAAGATTAATGATCCTCACTACCACTCAGAAGACAGAAAGCAGACAGCAATAACAAAGAAAATAATTCAAAAATACATTTAAATATAGTTTTAAAATTCAGTAAAATTCAGTAATACCCCAAGAAAGATAGAAAAGAACAGATCTAAGATGCTTATAGGATAACCTAGGAACTTAAAATTTATTAAAGGTAAAAGTATGAAATAAAACCAGATCTGGGAAGGAAAACAATTAGTGTGATAAAAAGAGAAAAAATTATATGAGATGATGGTACAAAAAAGGAGCAATGAATGACACAATAAGATAAGTAGATAGACAAAACAAAGCATCACCAACAAAAACACCAGTTTGCATTTTACTTAATGAAAAAGATTGATTTATCTCCACCCTATGCTTGCCCTTCTACTTCACTTAATCACAGACTTATCTTTTGTAGTTTAGTTTGTGAAAGGAGAAGCCATTATTATCTATGAAATTCACACAAGTTACATCAGAAAGGCGCTGTCTACAGGCTGCATCAAGTCAGTAGTGGATTAATAGTATATTTCTATGCAGGCCTGCTAATACAATGAGTGTAGTAGCTGCCCTTAAACTTAAGCTCTAAAAACAGTTGGATTGTTTTCTTATTGCTGAATATTGAGAGCCTTTGTCAAAGAAGATATGTGCCATTATTTTTCATTGTGTAACATTTCTATTCATTGTATCATTTGTAGAAGTATTATATTTGATAAAGTATGATTAACATACATTATTTTCTTCATTCATAAGATGATAATTTCAGTGTCCTATCGAAGAACATTTGACCTAATCAACATTAAAAAGTTTTCCTTCTATGTCTCTTCTAAAAGTTTTATAGTTACATTCTTTAAACTTTAGCCGTAATTTTCCAGTTACTTTTTGTATAAGGCATGTAGTTTAGGACACATCATGCTTTTTAGATAGATGAATATTCTTAATCCATTGACATACTTTGTACTTGTACCAAAACTCAATTGTCCATGAATGTGTGAGCCTGTATCTGAACTTTTTTTGTTCATTAATATATGTGCCCAGCATTCTGTTAGTACCACAATGTCTTTATTACTATGGCTTTACAGTAAGCCATAAAGCCTGATAAGTATAATTCTCCCAAATTCTTTCTCAAAATATTTTAGCTTATCCTAGTAACATTCTTCATACCACATAAATGTTATTTTTAACTTAATTTTATTGCCAAGGTACAATGTACAAAGGAGTTACAGTTACATACGTATGGTAGTAAGTATATTTCTTGTCAAACATGCTACCCTTTCTCTCATTTCTCCCACTTCATTTCCCCCTCTCCCCACCAGGTTGTGCAGTTCATTTCTAACATACTGTCTTGTAAGTATCGCTGTTTCATTGGTTCATTTTTTGTCCTTTGTCTCACCATTTTTTTTTTCTTTTTTTTTTTTTTTTTTTTTTGGCCAGTCCTGGGCCTTGGACTCAGGGCCTGAGCACTGTCCCTGGCTTCTTCCCGCTCAAGGCTAGCAATCTGCCACTTGAGCCACAGCGCCGCTTCTGGCCGTTTTCTGTATATGTGGTGCTGGGGAATCGAAC
This sequence comes from Perognathus longimembris pacificus, assembly GCF_023159225.1. Taxonomy (NCBI): domain Eukaryota; kingdom Metazoa; phylum Chordata; class Mammalia; order Rodentia; family Heteromyidae; genus Perognathus; species Perognathus longimembris. The sequence goes on from NC_063163.1 coordinate 51,139,289, forward strand.
CTAGGGCCTCCTGTATCCGAGGCAGGCACTCTTGCCACTAGGCTATATCCCCAGCCCCTGTCTCACCATTTTTTGTTCCCTTTCCCTTTCCTAATTCAGATAATCGTATATACAATACCCAGGGTAGCCACATAAATTTTACAATCATCTTTTAAAAAACTATCAATGAATAGCTTCCAAGAATTTTGCCTGACTTTTTTTAGATCTATTTACCAATGTGACTTTCAATACACTGAGTTTTTCTATCCAAGAATTAGATTCAGCTCTCCATTGACATAGGTCTCAGATTTTTTCATCAATAATTTGTGGTTACACAGACCTCATAAATATTTTGTGAAACTCATACCTAAGTACTTAAAATTTAAAAAAACTATTTTACCAGTATTTTTAAGCTTGGTACACTATAAAGTAATACAATTAGTGGCTCACACCATGAATTCTTGGTACTCAAAAGTCTGAGATAATGAAGTATTGTGATTCTAGGCTAGCTCATGTAGAGAAGCCCACAAGACTCCATCTCCAAAATAACCAGTATAAAGCCTGGCTAGAGGCAAGGATAAAATGAGCAAGAATTCTGAGTCAAAGTGTATATAGCCTTGAGTTCAAGCTATAGTACTGCAAAAAGCCTACAAAGTAATATATAACTTACTGTGTATGAGCCTTAAGACTAGAATTGTATGTGATAATTCTTTGAGATTTAGTATGTAGAAAATCATGTCATTTGTAAAAATTGATAGTTACATTTTTTTCTTTCCAATCTGTTTTATTTGAACTATGTTTTCTTACCTTAACTTACTGACTAGAACCATTGATAGTCAATCTATGCTTATGCATGGCATGGGGCACAAAAATTATTACAGGGTTACTTTCCCACATATATCACTTTGCATGAATTCCTGATATTTTTAGTTATGGAGTTCTTTTTTTCACTAGTCTTACCAAAAGCTGTAACTTTTCTCATACTGTTGTCTAATTCTATAAATCTACCTTCACCCAGTTACCAGAAGGTGAAACAAGTAAATTTATACTTTTTTTTGGTTTCACCTTCTTAGGGCACTAGCTCCACTGATCAAAGAACTGTATAGCTCTTAAAAGTTTTGACTCTTTTCATATCTCTGCTGTGATGAGGCTACATAGAGACTAGGACATGAAAGGATAGGGGTAAAATAATAAATAAGAGGGCAGAACAAACTTTCTCACTCTCTCACTCTCTGTCTGTCTGTCTCTCTCTCTACACACACACACACACACACACACACACACACACACACACACACTCACTTCTGTGATCCTTGTGTTCAACTTTAAGTTTCTGGTGCACTTAGATCACACTCGCAATAATAGAGGTAGGCCAAAAGTAAACTGAACACCGATTCAAAAGTAATATTAATTCTGTTCTAAAACCTACTATAAATTTAAGACTTCTTAAATACATGATTCATGAATTCTGTCAATGTATGTATGTTGTATTGTTTTATTTGTATACTGAGTGATTTGTATAAAGGCTCACTTCGTTCTATTTATAATTGTAACTAGATTTATTATATATCACATGGACTTAAAATACAAACTAAGATAATCTGATGTTCTCTCCCCATAAGTAATATTTTGAGTCATTCTCATTTTAGCATGTTAATGAAATAGACTTTTGCAATATGGTGAGATATTGGCATATGGTAGATGATACACCACCAGTTATGAGAGTCAGGTTTAATACTATTGGATTAATACTATTTAAAAAGGAAGAAACATGGTTCTGGCCATGATTCACTGTAACTTACTAATTTGGCCTGCTATGGCACCAAGTATATCATAGATATAGTTAATTATTACATTTCTCATTTCATATTTTTTCCATGTGTATAATGGAAATTATATTTCCTACCTGAATTACCTTAGAAACAGCAACAAGTGCATGCATAATATTCTAGTCTCTCCTTTCCTCTCCTAATGAATACTGGCTACTCTAAAATATAATGGTGAAACAATGTTGGATCCCTGAGTATACAGTATTAGTTAACTGAGCTATATATAAATCTTGATTTGGAGAAGCCACCAAGTTTCAGTATTAATTTGATATTGCATACCCTATCCTGATTAATATATCTAAATTAAAATAGATAATATCTATTTCAGAGCTTTTTCTACTATCATGTCCTTAATTTCTAATTTTGATTTTATCCTTTATATTAGATATTCCAGGATACTTGATTTAAAATACTCTTGTAACACTAAATTATTCTAAGTTCTTACAGACAACAACATCTGGCATAGTCCCAAATGGGTGCTAAGTAGCGACAAAGTAGTCTGAAAGGTACTCTCAATTATAGATGTTTATGAATAATAATGGAAAGTAGAATACAAAGCTCAGTATCTATAAGAAATGGCAGACTATCCCCTGCTCCCTATATAAGAAAAATGGAAGAGCTTCTTCTAAAAAAGACCTGTCCAGAGTCTCTTTATTGTGTTTATATTATTGTGTTAGGCCCTGACCTTCTTTTGCACTGAAGAGGTAACTAAAGTACATTAGTGAATTTTCATGTGAACAAATAATTCTAATACCATGTTTGCTCTATAACTTCATTTTGTAGTTATGGCTGCAGAATGAGGAGGAACCACACAGTACCCATACTACAGGTCAAAATACTACACTATTCTAATAGCAACATAAACTCTTCTTTGGTTTACAGTAGCCTGACTCAGTGTCCTAAGCCTCATATTTACAACTTTAGTCCAGCTATACAAAACCATGACCACTTTTTCAAAATCTTCATCATATTCCTGCAAATAGATTGATATCTACAAGAGTCACTGGTCATAGCATCTATTCTAATATGAGGTAATAAAAAATTTCAGTTTTCCTTTTGATTACTCTATCCATATTTCTGGAGTTGATGGTATTAGAATATATTTGGCTTTTCATAAACATCTAGATTATGGCTGTAATACTGACAGGTGTTATGATTCCATTTTAAAAATTTTATTGTCAAGGTGATGTACAGAGGAGTTACAGTTACATACATAAGGTAGATGATTTCCTTTAAGTCTGAAATTTTCAGTTCTTTTATACATTGAGAAAAAGAGGGCTGGGAATATGGCCTAGTGGTAGAGTGCTCACCTAGCATGCATGAAGCCCTGGGTTCAATTCCTCAGCACCACATAAATAGAAAAAGCCAGACGTGGTGCTGTGGTTCAAGTGGTAGAGAGCGAGTCTAAGCCTAAGAAAAGAAACTAGGGACAGTGCTCAGGCCCTGAGTCCAAGTCCCAGGAATGGCAAAAAAAAAAAAAAAAGCAAGAAAGAAAAAGAATTTCATGCTTCTGTTGACATAATGTTCTCATGGCAAGATATTTTCTATGACAAACATCATTTACAATACCCTCCTGTTATAACTTATAAAATTTATTGCAGATGAAAAGTAATGATGATGTTAATTTTAATCATGTTTTGGGAATTCATAATGGATTTGGAAGGAGTCCTTTCAATATCTGAAAATTATTTTAAACTGAAACATAAAAGCATGATTTTATAGATTAATGGAGGTACTATATAATGTTTTTATAAATGTATATACTGTATATTTAAATCAGATTGATCATAACTGCTTTCTCCAAAATATATCAATTCTTTAGGTTGAAAACATTAAAAATCCTTTCTCTTAGCTTCCTGAAATGGACAGTTCATTATGGTTATCTATAGTCATCCTACTATGGAATTATACATCACTATTTCCTATTTGTAACTCATTATAACATAGTACCTATTGATTTTGTGCTCAAGTGGTAACTTCCAAGGTTTCCTCATTTTAAATCAGATATCAAAATTGGGGAACATGTTTTAATGAATAGTTTTGGGGGGTTGTTTGCTTGGTTTTTGCTTGCTATAGACGGAATTCAGAGCTGGACTTCAAACACTGGACAAACACTCCTGGGCATGTTAGAAGTCAAATATATAGTCTTATAAATCTGCCACCATGTCCTTAAAAATGTTTTTACAAAGGAAAGGTTTTGTTGTTTTGCTTTGTTTGTCTATTGTGGGGCTTGAACTCAGGGCCTGGACACTGTCCCTGAGCTCTTCTGCTCAAGGCTAGTGCTCTACATCTTTGTGCCACAACTCCACTTCCAGTTTTTGAGTGGTTAATTGGTGTTAAGAGTCTCACAGGGCCTTTTCTGCCTGGGCTGGCTCTGAACCACAATCCTCAAATATCAGCCTTCTGAATATCTAGGACTAGAGATGTATCCACTTGCACCCAGACACAAACAAAATTAGTGTATAGCATTTCAAAGGTAAAACTAAACCCCACAAACTGATTCTAAATGGTATTTTAAAATTTCTTTGAGAGATGATGACGACAATGGTGATGAATATAAAGAACCATCTTATAGGGTGGTCAGTAAGGAGAAAGAATGGAGAAGGAATATAAAGGAGTGAAAGATCAAAAGATCAATCTGTCACACACAACACAATGAAAAACACTAATAGAGCATATGAACTCCACCAAGCACTGTATACAAAGTATGGAGGATAAAGAAGAGCAATGGGAATATATTAGGGAGTGTGAATTTTTCCCAAGAACTTTGTTAAAACACACATGCATGGAAACCTCACAATGAAACCACTTCATATTATAACTATTCTAAGTACATGTTAACTCAAAAAGAATAAAAGTAAAAGTAGCTGAGAGTGGAGTTGTGGCTCATTTGGTAGAGCTCTAGCTGAGAAACAAAGCCAAGTAAGAATAAAGCCCTGGGTTCAAACTCCAGTACAGCCTCACCCCCCAAAAGTAAAAGAAGCGAGGGGGGGGGGAACAACTTCTTTATTCTGCATTTGAGTTGCAGAAAAAGGAAAGAAAGAAAATTTGATACACACTTTTGATATAGTTCAAAGGTTTTCTGTAATCCATCAATGTGTTGTCAGTTCTGTCACATTTGCCAGATATACAATGTAAGAATGCATGTTAAAAATTTTTACTAACTTCATAAAAAACAGCAACTAGATTAAATTTATTTCTCTGAACAAATATTCAAAAATGTATAAATGTTCCCAATACACTTAAGGTGATCAATCTGTAAAATATTTTATAAGTTTATGATATCCTGATTGAGAGTAACTGTTACCTACTAATTAACAACAAATTACAAAGAAAGTATCTAAAGTAGAATTAATTCATTTCATTCAGAATATTACATGAATGCTAAAATGGAATCCAAAACTAATAAATTCCTAAAATTTTATAGAAATTAAATTCTAATAGGCAGAAGTTTATAACTCATGAAATATAAAATCATAAGAAATACAGTACTTCTGCTATTACCCAATCAATTATTGAGAACTAGAAACATAAGACCTTCTGTCTCTAGGAGCAATCTGCAAGATATGTGTATGAATGTAAACGGATACATATACGTGCGTATGTGTACAAACATATGCATACAAAAAGTCTATCAATTCAGTCCTTTCACAAAGACTCCTTTAATAAGGAGTTTTATTTATGAACTAGGATGATCATTGTAATGACCTCTTCAATATTAGGTCTAAATGAAGTTCCACTAAGACTGATAGAAAGGACCGTATCTGATTCTACTCACTACTGCATAAAGCAATCAAAGTATCTCACATTGTATAGGAAAATTACAAATATATTTGGTTCCAAATAGATATATGCATCCAGTACTTTTCTTAAATATTCATTTCACAGAAACTTTACCACTTCTAAGTTTATCCTATATTCTATCAGTCTAGTAAACAACCTGTTTTTCAAAATTAAAATTAACTTCTTACCCTTGGGCTTTTGCCTATTAATAATAGTCTGCCAAAACTTGTACTGATGAATCTATTTAACCTTCAGGTCTTCAGCTATATTACTATTGATAACTAGTTTATTTGACTTTCAGACTTAAAAAGCAACTAACAAATACAAAAGCAACTTTGAGTCAACTCTAGCTCAAAGCGAAAATAAAGCTACATCTCCTTCCCTAAGAAAAATTTCCTTCTTCCAGTGGACAACTATTGTAACCTCCCCTCAAATTTCAGCTTGAGTTAGCTTGCAACAAAAACAACAGACCATAGTTTTTAAAGCAAGATTTTGCTTATAATATGTACAAGTTGTTAATCTCCCCTTCCCATTAGATAAGACCCCATTCAAGCTCCCAATTATTAACCCCAACAAAGTAAGATCAAAGTGACCCTACCAAGTCCCCATGTTTCTAAATGGTGGGTCATAGAATGAGAGATGCCTAATGATGTCACCTGAAATATGACAGTTAAACCACAAGGGAAAAAGAAAAACTTTTAATACGGAACGAATCAAATGTTTTACACTTTAGATTATACTTGACACTTAAATTCTCAGGAAAAGAACTGATAGATGCTTCTTCTTTAAGGCCTTCAGGCAACCACTAAAAAGTTAACATTTTGTTGTTCTGATGATACATGTATGCATCTACACCCACGATTTAAAGTACACTCAAGTATCATCAATATAGAGTCTTAAGAAACTTCCTAACAAAGTGTCAGTACAAATGATACTATCAAAAATTTCATTAGGCCTTCAGCATGTCCTGACACTTCCTAGAGAAAAGTATAAAATGGACATAAATTAAATAAAAATTAATATCTGTATGAGGATACCCATATTATGAAGTAAAAAGAAACGAAGAAATACATTAGAGTAGATTAATGATGACCCAACCTTTTTCTTTACACAATAATAAAACAAACAATAAACTACTTTTCTTATTTTATGTGGCTTCCTTAAGTGACAAAATTTCAAAGATGATTTTAGTATAAATTTGATATTTTTTATAAAGACAAATAATCAAGTATGATTTTTCAGTGGTATATTCTTTCAGAAAACATTTTTTCTCTTTTTTTTTTTTTTTGGCCAGTCGTGGGCCTTGGACTCAGGGCCTGAGCACTGTCCCTGGCTTCTTCCCGCTCAAGGCTAGCACTCTGCCACTTGAGCCACAGCGCCGCTTCTGGCCGTTTTCTGTATATGTGGTGCTGGGGAATCGAACCCAGGGCCTCGTGTATCCGAGGCAGGCACTCTTGCCACTACGCTATATCCCCAGCCCCCAGAAAACATTTTTTAAATTAAGGAAATATAACAACAATCTGTAGCCTGATAAAAATGTTTACGAATGACATAGTATTAAATCACTTAATACAATTAATAATTATATATTGTATATTATATAAAATACAAAACATTCATGAGAAAATAATTAATAAAAAGATATTAATTTTACTTGTTTTGCATAGTAAATATAGTCACTTTCTTTTTAAATGAGCTGTATTAAAGTATATAAATTTATATACTCTATGTATAGTGGGTATGTTTGTCTGAATTAAAATTCAGGAAGTATGATTAGTCAAAAAATTTATATGCTATGTCTAAGAGTTTGGGGAAATATTGTTAAAATAGTTAAAACACTGAAATATTAAAACTTCTAGGTGATTTTTTTTGTTTTATGACAATACTTCTAATTAAGATTATACATACAGCATTTAACTACGAGTGGGGCTGCATGATTATTTGAACAACAAAAATTAAAATTAATTACTATAATAATTTTAGTCAAGTTAGTTTTGGAATAAAATTATGATTTAAGATCACTAATTAACTAGTCATTAATTTTGCAAGAGAATATTTTAACATGAAATTCTCTAAATCGATCTAACTACTCTATCAAGCTTCCATTTATTATTATTAAAAATAAGACACTTCTCCTAGGAAAGTACATACTTACAAATATTCTCTTAAATTAATTAGTGGTTTGTGAAAATTATCACAGTGTAAAGATATTACCACAAATAAAGTAATTCTCAAATATTCCCTTGTAATTTAGACTGACGGCTATGAATTCAGCCACACTTTAAGTGGTGATCTTGAGTAGTAATTACCTTTCTTTCTCATCATCAGCATAATTATTTTCTTAACAAAATACTTAAAATATTTTATCTCATAGTTTATCAAATGGTATTTCTTTTATTTTCCTTACTTTTTTCAGAATGTTCTTTTGCTACTAAAACTTATGTAGCTCTTTGTGTTTAAAAAATTTACTAAACTGATAATAAAACTATCTTTGAAAGTAAACACAGACATAATATTAAGTACTGAATAGCTATTGTGTTCTAACTCTACACACCCATGGACATCACCACCACATCATAATCAGACAGTATATAACACAACAGGGTTTTAACCAAAAGGACACTTACACAGTGTACTAAGGAGAAGTTCTCCAAGTATATTTTTGTTTGATTTACAAAAATCAAATTGTATTTTGCTCAAGAAAAGATACTCTTCCAAAGAAAAGCATGTCTAAGTCACAAAAGGACAGTTGTCTTGTTTTGTATTGCCTACCAAGTTAATTGCACTGTCACGTTTAAAAAGTAGTTTATTTTTAAAAGAATAGGCCATTTGCAACTAATGTATATAAACATCTAATTCGAAGGAAAATGAAGTTTCTGCTTAATATACTGAACCTAAGGCAAAATACAAAAGTTGATCATTGCTTCAGGATTGGACTTAAGCTTTTTAAATTAATTTGATAATTGCCTGATCAATTTTAGTTATTAAATATTGAATATCTAGACAAATGAAATCTGTTTGATTTTTGTGCTCAAACTCATTGGACTGAGAGGAATCAATCAATATTAGTTCCCAAGAAATTAGAATACATCCAAATACCCTTAATCATTTTGGAGAATATTGAGGAATAATTACTGAGAATACTTACAAATAGGTTGAAGTTCTAACATACTTAATTTTCTTATTAAAAAATTTATCACTTCAAAAGCTATTTACTGCCACAGCTTATTTGACCCAGCTAAATAGTATTTATCTAATAACTTATTACTAATATTATATTGTAACATGATAAAGTCTATATTATAAGGAAATATATAGTATTATTTATGAAAATTTAAGTCCTATGAGGGAAGTTAAGTCTAATGACCAACAAAATAAAAACTCTTCAGGTTCCTATGACTTGTTGCTAACATCTGTAATTGTAGTTAACACATACATCAATCTTAAACCACAATATGTAGAAAATGGATAGCTCAAAACCAATTTTCATCAAATTGAAATCTACAAGGCACATTATATTTATTCTCTTAAGTAAGTAATTCTCTAATGCAAATAGTATTGTAAGTTAAAGGAAACTCATATACAGTAATATGAATCTAATTGTAACTTATTTCTTTAGAATTCGTGGCATATAGAATTTTAAATATAAAATTACAATATTAGAGACATCACTGTGCTAATTGTCATTCTAATGCCTAAGACCAGAACGTATTGAGTACTTCTTACATGAGCTTTACATATTTGGTTATATGTAGTCTAAATAATCCTGAGTAAAAACTATTATGATGTTATAATGAAAAAAATAACAAACTCAAAGCAATAACACTGAAAGTTGAACTACTAATCAATACTAAGCTCACAGTTTGTCTTGAAAATTCACATCTGAAGTAACAGATATAGTAATATAGCATCCATTAATAAAAGTTACAAAAATCTGACACAAACCCATTCTTCAAAGGCTTCCCTCAATGAAGTATTTTAACTTCTAACTTCCTAATATGGTATAAAAACTCATCAAAGTAGAAAACACATAGTTTCAAAGTGCCAATGAGGTAAGGCTTAAGGAAACAATGAAGTTCACAAGGTACTGCTTCAGCTTGAACTACAGAAGCCAAGTGTGTGTGTGTGTGTGTGTGTGTGTGAGAGAGAGAGAGAGAGAGAGAGAGAGAGAAAGTGTTGATTTTCTCCAAAAGGTAACTGAAAATAGACATTTGTAAATTTTGTCATGTATTTACCATACTAACTAGTTTCCAAAAAACATACACTGACTTTCTCTGCAAGATTTAAAAAGTTGAAGTGACTGATTATTCTGGAATAATTTAAAATGACCTAAAACTAAGATGACAAATCCTATTGCAAGGCCTCATTCATCTTTGAAAACAGATGATATAAGCATAAAATCAGAAATCCTAGAAAAAATCCATTTACAACTTGGTTACACAATTTTAAAATATGAATGGTTCTATCAATGAGAAATATACATTTATTCTGTTCTTCAAGACTTAAAATAACAAGAGACTTCATTGATTTTTGTACGATTATTTACAGAAGAGCAAGAACCTTGAAACAAGTAGTGAAAAAGTAGTAAAAAAGAATTTTAAATAGAACAGAACTGGATCACAATGTAGTTTAGAATTGGGTAGATACTGTTACTAAAGAGAGAAGTATCTTTTCTTTTTCTATTAGCTATAAATGAAGTACATAATATACATCATTTAAAAAGATTGATTATAGGGAAAGAATTAATGTGAATGATCTAAAAAAATCTTTTAATAAACAAATCAAAGCAAAAATCAGTATGCTGACTTCTTACACCATCTCTATCTACTGGATGAAATGAATAAAATTATAATATTAAAATACAGTATATATACTACAATTAAGTTTAAATTAAGGTAGTAAAAATTATATATGTCTTGAATGAATGGGCAAGATAAACTGTCAAATGCAGTTTTAGGGCTAACATTTTAAATTAGCATTCAAAAATGACTAAATTATTGTGAAAATTTGAGTTCTATTATTTCAGATAGCATAATCTTTGCAACTCATCTCTTTTACTAAGTGATTAGGCACATCTCAAGTTAAAAAATTATGTATTTCATATTAATTCATAAGGAATGTTTAAATTGCACAAAGATTTTTCTTCAACTTCTTTTCACTATTACCTAATAAATTTTAAGTTACTAATCATAATTTGCCCTGGTTACTTGGCTAATAAATAGCAAAAAGTTTTGAAATTAACCCAGGACTAGAATTGAAAGTATGAATTATTCCCTATACTGATCTGCCACTAAATAAAATTACTTACATTATTTAAAAATATACTGGTAAAGAGATATAAGCGGAAAATAGGAACCCAGGATAACTTTTCACTCAAAGCTTTAGACTTTTAAAACTCTAGCCAATACACTATAACTGATAAGACACAGGCATGACCTATAGATGGAAGCTGAATGCTGTAAAAGCAAGATGACATTTATATTTAAACATATACTTCACACAAAGGTAGTCCCAATAAAAGAACAGTATTATTAGCAATACTAAAACAGAATGTTATTGACACTAATTCATTTAATATAAAATCTGTATTATATTTAATTGTGCTTAAATTTTTACCACAGGTTCATTCACCAATTTTTTTCATCAATTCAAAATTTGATGGTCCATCAAAGACATACATGTGTAACATTTCTATATTGGTTTTGAATTAAAAATTAAAGTTTGACAATATAGCTTGTCCTTGAAAATGCAAAAGTACATAATATACAGAGGCAGTATGAATCTGATATTAGTACATAGCTTCTTACATATAATGCTAGGACATGACACTAAATCTACATATGATGCCTGAGTTATAAAAGGTATATATGAATTGAAATTCAATAAAAGATATTTCCATTTTATGCATTCATAGACCACAGGTTTTGTTTGGTTCCTCGAAACTGAACTACATTGAAAAAAAATCATGCCAATTAATAGTGTGCTAATCTTATCATAAAACAAAACTAGTCTTTCAGATATAAATTATGAAACTGTTGTTAAGAAGTATTTCTGTGAACAAACTTTACCATAGTTATTTCCTATAGACTGATGGGCAAAGTATGAACATTTGCAAAGGGTAGTGTCAGGATTAAGAATTTTCCTCAATTGCATGTTATGACCTCTATGCCACACCTAGAAATATTTTTACTTTTTATCAAGAAAGGAATTATTTTATGGAAATAAGACCCTAAGTGCCAAGGTTTCTTATAGGTTGTATAAATATTCTTTTTATTCTAAAAACATTTTTATTTACCCTTTCAGTGCAGAAGTCAAACACTGTACTATACTGAGTATGCCATACTTAATCTAAGGGTGTAGATAACACTAGATACTGCACATTGAAAGAAAACTTACCAGACAGTTGTTTCCACTTGACTGTCATTGAGCTGCCGATTGTCCAGTTGGGCAAAAAGTGGAAAAAGTACTTGAATCCCTCCAATTGAATGAATTGCACTATGAATTGAATGTGTTACTATAGCCTTCACATCCTATATTCAGACAAAAAAATTCATTAAATTTATAACATACTTTCATCATTATTTCTGTCCTAAATATCATTATAAAATGAATAAATAGTAAATGCTGACATTTAAGAGCTCTTAATGATACAATTTGAACAATATATATTTATACATGTATATACACACACACACACATATATAAACTTGGCTGGGAATGTGGCTTTGTGGTAGAGTGCTTGTCTAGCATGCGTGAAGACCTGGGTTCAATTCCTCAGTACCATATAAACAGAAAAAGATGGAAGTGGCACTGTGGCTCAAGTGGTAGAGTGCTAGCTTTGAGCAGAACAAGCTTGCAGACAGTGTCCAGGCCCCGAGTTCAAGCCGCAGGACTGGCAAAAATTAAACAACAACAACAACTATATATATGCAAATTTGAGTTGTCTTTGATAATCACATAAAATATAAAGTTAAACACAAAAATTATTTTAGAATAAATAATATTGGTTGATTTAAAGACATTAAAGTAAACTTTCATATCAGCCTTTAGGTAAATTTTATATTATATATTCTTTAAAAAAAGCATATGTTGATATCTAATAACTCTATGTTCAGTTAATCGATAGATTTTTATTTCATATGACACGGGAATACAAGATAACAGAATAAATTCCTACTAGGACAACAACGTCCTTAGTTCAAACCCCACTAATGCCAAAAAAAAAAAAAAAGTTAAAAAAATTTATTTAAGGAAGCATGATGCTGTTTCCGTAGATGAGCAATATTTAATGTATTAAATAAAAATACTATAAATAAAAACATGGAAAACAGCTACTCTTTCTCACCTGGAGCATTAGAGCATGTGGGGAATGCACAAAAATTGATGCATTTTCCTTCGGTGATGATTCTAGGCATAGTTGAGCATCAGTGGCCTTAGCATTATATGTAAAGGCAATACTACTTGCAAGTTTCCCATCATAAAGAACTTGTTTATGGTGTTCTGCCAGATGAATATCACTCTCAGATTTAAACTTGAAGGTACTCTGAAAAAATAAAACTAAAGTAAACACTTTTTTTAAAAAGCTTAACATGATAAAATGCATTTTTTAAGTGGGAAAAATGAGTTGGCATCACAGAAGTTTAGACAAATGGGTAAATATAAATAAATCTAAAAATGCCTACACCAGACATTTTTAGCAGGCTAATACAAAATTCTCCAGTGTCAGTCTTAAAGAATAAAATGTATTGTGCTTCATAATAGATAAATGGTTGCTCTTTTTTTTCATGATATATTTTAAAGGGGCGTTGGTTGCATTTTCTTTGAAATGGCTTCTAGAAGACATCTGTTTCCAGGATCAACAGTAGAAGATGAACTGTACTTAATTTTCTGACTACTAGGTAAAAGAAGAAAATTTTTTCCATTGTCTTTTATCTGCAATTTACTAGATTTTATCTCCACTATAGAGGCTGAGATAGGAAAATACAAACTTACAGGCTAGGCCCAGAAAAGTTACCAAGTCCCTGTCTCACAAGCAAATTGCAAACAAAAAGGCTGAAGATGTGGCTCAAGTGATAAAGGAATTGACTATGGTCAAGATGCTCTGGGTTCAGTCCTCAATCTATATTATAATCTATTATAATCCTAATCTACAATTTTAGAAAGATGAAAATGCCATCATTACAAAGGTGGCACAGAAAATTATTTTATGCTTTATTATTTGTATTTTGTGGACCACTCTTCTTAATGCTGATTGTGTTTATCAATGATTCTCAGTGATTTATATTGCCTAAAAAAAACTATATTCTTTCCCAGACCGATTTTCTCTATATGATATGTACATGTGCATTTTTGGGTGTGTTTGTTCACTTATTTTTAACAGGCTTAGATTCTGTCATAGTTTATTTACTTATTAGGTCCAAATAAATCACTTAAAAATGCTTTTTAAAACAGAAAAAGTCCAATTTGTTATATGCCTTCCTGGTGCCTGACACAGGGCCAGATTCATTACTATTTCACTATTTTCACTTAAGTTCTCAGTTATATTTAATTGTACTAACAAGAACACTCAGATCTTCATATTCGTATTCCGTATTTTTTATTTGAAAAATGTTTAGCAGAAAAATGCAAAGACACTTATTGTCATTAATTCATTTTAAACTTCATAAATTTTTCTTTTTAGTACTTTCAAAGATATTTACAAAAGTGAACGGAACCTGACAAATGACTTCCTTAATAAAGAGAACAACTAGCAGTTTATACTAAAAAATACTGATATATAAAAATACATTGTTTCTTAACTTTCAAAAAAGCATATTCCATACCAGTGTTACTTAACAGTTTCACAATAGCTATGTCAAAATTATAAGAGTACAACAAAACAAGTTATAATATTTCATTTTTCCTTGGTAATATTTTACATAAAGACCAAAACAAAAGATATTCTAACTGTGTTAGAGAAAAATATTGTTGGCAGTAGCTTAATTTGCTTACAGCTATGAATCTAACAATGAAAAATCACATTCAATCTTTGTAATAATCCTATGAAATAAGTATTATTTGATTTCACTACACAATTGTTAAAAGCAGTGTTACAGAAATGAAGACATAGGGAGAAGGGAACTAGGACATAATTTCAAATCTTTTGCCAAAAAGTCAGTATTTAATGAGTTGATAAAAAAAGAAGTAATGAGTTATAATCCTGCCTCTGCTACTAATTGTGCTAGGACCACTTCCTCATTCTAATGTTATAATAAGGGTAACTCAAATATTTCAAACTCACTATTTTATAGGAAGCAAACTGATATGCATATAAGTGAAATGGGCCAGGTTGGAGCTCTCCTCCACTGGACAGCATAGTCTGTCTGAAAGAAACCCCTACTTCTTTGCTCAATTCAATTTTTATACCATACTGCTGGTTCTACCAAAATTTTAAAGAGAAAATATAAAGTCACTTTTACAACGTAAAATCACCAAGGTTTTATATTTCATTCAAATACCTGTAAATACTGCAGATCATATATATCAGACCAGGTTCAGGCAATTTTCTACTTGACTGGATTCTAGAATGTGTTGCTAACATAAAACTAGATACAAACCATTAATTATTAGGAATTCCACCAAAACAAAAGCATAATTTAAAATTTATAAAAAATATAGCTAGGGAGGGTAAACATGTAAGCATGTTTAAGTATTTGATATTAAAAATACAAAATTGCCCTATTTGGAAAGTATCTTTTATTCTCTACTCAATTAAGTAGAATATAGGACATTACCTCTCAACTCAAAGTTTCACCTTTGCTTTTCTTAAAACTCATGGATTCAAACCTTCTAAGCTAGAGTTAACAGTTGAGTATTTAAAATTGCCCTGGTTTAAAATAAAAGTTCTATGAATCTTTACTATGTTTCTTTCATTTTTTTGTTTTCCCTACTTTAATTCATTATATTAAAATAAATTCTTGCTAAAATTTTCACTTTGTGAGACACTCCTTTTTTGTGAGACACTAAAATATTCTCATAAGTTGATCTTAAGGATCTGTAAAAAAAAAATTTGCCTGGAAAAGTAAAAGCTGATAGAAGGCCTCACTTGTCCTCCAGTGACAGAAAATGGCAAGCCTGAGACAGGAGCAGTTGTTTTTTTTTGTTACCTTGTTTTGCTGGTTCGTGGGCTTGAACTCTGGGCCTGGGTGCTTGCTGTCTCTGAGCTCATTTGTGTGCAAAGCTAGTACTCTACCACTTGACTTCCAGCTCCACTTCCAGCTTTTGGGTGGTTCATTAAAGAAAAGAGTCTCATGGACTTTTCTGCCCATGCTGGCTTCAAAAACCATGATCCTCAAATCTCAGCCTCCTAAGTAGTTAGGATTGCAGGAGTGAGCCAATGACACCAGTCCACTGAGCCAGATCAGTCTTACACGGCATGGAAAGTACTTAGCTTTGGAACATTTATTCCCAATAATTGTTATCTGTGCAAAGTCTAGGGCTCCAAAGAAACTATGACAGTACAGGAAGTAGGAATGGACAACATATATGAAAAATGCCTGATGCCATCAGAAAACTACTGATTGTGTGATTGCTTGTGTCTGAGTAACACATGAGATTCTGAGTGTTTGATATTTCACAGTGATCATGTCAAAGGCAGGAGGAATGGCAGGATGTATGTCTTACTACTTCCTCATACCCTGTTACCTGCCCCTTGGAATTAGCTCATTGATCTGTAAAGGAAACTGCCCCAAGTAAAGCTGCACTTTCTGATTCCTTAAGAGCAGAGACAAGAAATGAACTCACTATCTTACCTATGTAACTATAACCCCTCTGTATATCACCTTGGCAACAAAATTAAATTTGAAACAATAAAAAGCAGAGAATGGAATAGATTCGTGTGTGTGTTTGTGTGTGTGTGTGTGTGTGTGCACGCGCGCACATGTGTACACATGCATGTACATGTGAATACTGGGTCTTAGACTCATTGCCTTGGTGCTGTCCCTGAACAGTTTTGCTCAAGTCTAGCACTCTAACGCTTAACTCACAGCTCCCCTTCTGGCTTGTTGCTGGTTAACTGGAGATGAGAGTTTCACAGGTTTTCTTCCCTTAGGCTGGTTTCAAATCACCTCAGATCTCAGCCTCCTGACTAACTAGGATTACAAGAATGAACCAAGTGGTACCCCATTCCTTCAGTTTTAATTATTTCTATCCATTAAGCTCATTGCTCAATATCATGGAAATAATATTGTTTCATAAGTAATTATTCATCTATCCTCATAGTATCTGCTGGATGGAACCAACAAGTGATGCCTTCTTTGAGGAAACTGGAAGTCTTCAGTGGCAGATGATTTGTCAAATTGTTTGTAAAGAAGTCCGGACAAGGGCTGGGAATGTGGCCTAGTGGTAGAGTGCTTGTCTAGCATACATGAAGCCCTGGGTTCGATTCCTCAGCACTACATAAACAGAAAAAGCCAGAAGTGGTGCTAGGGCTCAAGTGGGAGTGCTAGCCTTGAGCAAAAGGAAGCCAAGGACAGTGCTCAGGCCCTGAGTCTAAGCTCCAGGACTGGCAAAAAAGTCCAGGCAAAAATTCATTCTTAGGTGAGGGACAGCAGTACCTGAGGGATAGCTCCCTAGTTTCAGTGAGGATTTTTTAAATTTTATTTATTTATGTATTTATTGTCAAAGTAATGTGCGGAGGGGTTACAGTTTCATATATAAGGCTGTAAGTACATTTTTTTAAAAATCAAACTTGTTGCCTCCTCCTTTGTTTTCTCCCACCTCCCCACTCTTCCCCTGAGTTATACAGTCGGTTTACAGCATACTGTCTTGTAAGTATTGCTGTCGCATTGGTTCACCTTTTACCCTTTATCTCTCTATTTTCATGTTCCCCTCCCTAGTTCTGATAAACGTACATACAATACCCAGTGTACCAAAGTCAGTTACAGTGACATCAGGGGTAAAGCTATAGAGAAGAAAGACAAAAGAAAAAGGCATAATTTCATTTGGTATGTTGAAAATAACAACAAAGAAAAAACATTTATTTCCAAATCTTGTAGTTCATTTCACTTAGGATCATCTTATGTGATCATATATACATTGCTATTGAGCTATTGTGCTCCTCTGCTAGGACTATCCTAGACAAGTACTAATTGCTTCCATTGAGTGAAACCATAGAGTTTATGCTTCTTTGGGTCTAGCTCACTTTAGTGAGAAATTTCTTTCTTCTTTTTGTTTCTTTCCTTTTCCTTTTTGTCTTTTTCTTTTCTTTCCTTCTCCTTCCTTTCATCTTTCCTCTTAGGCATTTATCAAAAGTAGTATTAATAAAGAGTAGATACAGTAAAGCCATTTGCACGACCATGTACATTGCAGTGCTATTCACCCTACTGAAGGTATGGTATAGATGCCCCTCAATGGGTGAATGGATCATGGTCCATATACACAATCAAATTTTTATCATCCATTAGAAATAATGACGTTACATCATTTACAAAGAAATGGATAGACCTGGAAAAAATTAGGGTAAGTGAAATAAGTCTGGGCCAGAAATACAAAGGACACAATGGTCTCTCATATATGAAAGCTGAATATTTGTATTTTTATAAATTACATTTATACAAATGTTGACATTGAAAAGTATACCAACTTGTATGCAAGTGCACACAAATGTAATATGGTATTTGTATGGAAGAATTCAAACACTATGATTCCTTAGAAAAATGAACTCACACTCCAACCAAATGAATACCAGAAATCTGGCACTTGAAAGGTAGGGAATAGGGCCAAGAAGAAAGGCTACAGCATTGGAAAGGGGAATAGGGAAAATGTACTCATAATATTCAATGTATATGCATATGGAACTAAGAAAAATGGAGGGATGGGATAGGAGGGATGAGAAAGAATGAAAAAGATATCAATTAAGATATATTGTACCCATAAACTGATTTGAATAGTAACTCCTTTGTACACTACTTAAAATCAATAAAAATATAAAGATGAAATAAAATAAGCAATTTTAAAAAAGCAAGAACATTGAAGCAACTTTTAAAATCTATAGAATGTAAGATTTAGAAAGTACAGCTAACCAGGCACTAGTGGTTCATGCCTGTATTCCTAGCTACTCAGGAGTCTGCTATCAGGATTTACAATTCAAAGCTAGCCCCTTCAGGAAAGTCCAAGAGACTCTTACCTCCAGTTAACAAGCAGAATACCAGAAGTGGAGCTGTGGCTCATAGTGGTAGAGCATTAGCCTAGAGCAAAAGAGCTCAGGGAAAGCATCCAGGCCCTGAGTTCGAGCCCCAATACCAACAAAAAGAAAGGAAGGAAAAAAAGAAGGAAGGGAGGAAGGAGGAAGGGAGAAAAGGGGAGAAAAGGGGAGAGAGAGAGAGAGAGAGAGAGAGAGAGAGAGAGAGAGAGAGAGAGAGAGAGAGAGAAGGCAGCTGGTTTCCCTGCTTCAGTGTGTCTGGGAGCACTGTCCTTGGTTTGCTAAATAAATTATCTTTAGATATGAAAATGTGGGAATGAGTGGGACAAGTCTTTTAAAATCCATCAAAGGTGATGAACACATCTCTATATTCTGCCTGGTCAATTCATCCATATGGCTTACTGCTCCACCTCAAAAAATAAAGATAAAAAAGAAGTCATTTCTTAGTTTGTTGGTTTTTCTTATTGGTTGTGGGGCTTGAATTCAGGGTCCGAACACTATCCTTAAGCTTTCTCACTCAAGGCTAACATTCAAATGGAGCCACAGCTGTATTTCTGGGTTCTGGGGAGGTTAACTGGAGATAAGAGTCACCAGGACTTATCTGACTAGGCTGATTTCAAACTATCATCCTCAGATCTCAGCCTCCCAAGTAGTTAGAATTACAGTCATGATCACCAGTGCTTGGCCAAGGAGGTAATTTTAAATCTCCCTTTTTTGTTTCTACCATTGGCACCCAAAGAAAAGAGGGTAATAATTGTATCTCCTCTAGATAGGCTTGTTGAGCCCGTTATGACTAAATGTTTATAAAAACCCTTAGCCACAGAGGAGGTCCAAGCATTTCCAGCATTATGCAGTATGGAAAACTTAGACTTACACTGTTCCTTTTTACAGTTTTAAAGTAATTTTTAAGAAGTGTTTCAAAAGATGATTTCCATGTGTTTTTTTTAATCATTGTTACTTCACTTCATTAGAAAATAAGATCCAAATTCAGTACTTTGATATTTAAAGTCTTCAATGGTGTAAACTTATAATAATCATCTTTACAACATATTTTTTATAAAGCAATACCCCTACTGTGTGTTCTACCATCAAGCCATGCCTACATATTAATCAATACATAATCTGTATTCCCTTGTTCCTATACTTTTAATTATGCTCTCTCTCAAACACTATCATTACCTCCTGTCCACTTTCTGAAACCCATTTATCTTCTAAGAACACACACACACACACACACACACACACACACACACACATCTTCCCTCTCTATGAAGATTTCCTAAATCCTCTGTGGCTGGAATTAACTGGCCTAGCTTAAAACTGTAAGAGTGTTTGCATTATATTTCCTGGCTAGTACACATATCAACTTTGAATTATAAATATTTAGAGACATAATTACATTCTTATAAAGAGAGTATGAGCTTAATCATTATTAATCCCTAAAGCTTAGAGTATTCCTTCAATATAATAAATATTCAATCTAATGCTAAATTTTATTCAACTGAATGCCATGTAATCATTACTATCACTGCTTTACAAGCAAGAATATAGAGAAGAATAAAGATTATAGTCACCTTGACAGTAATGACATGTATTAGTAAAGAAAATCTCTCTGCATAAGAGGAAATCAGTACTTCACCATAAAAGAAAATTATTAAAACATTAAAATCTACAGCATACAAAGTACAAGTATGAGTCCTATAAGCACTGAAATATTTAAATATTAAACAACAGAAACTCATTAGCGACATAAGCCAGTATCCAAGAGAAAAGCTATTCAATATAATGACACTAAGAAAATACATATTGAAGTCTCATTTGTAATATCAAGTGACTTCATGAAACTTATCCTATGAATAGAAAAATTCTTTAAGATATATAGTACCATGGAAGAATGGGCATATGAATAGCTTGGAACATATGAGAATTAAGCTGCAAACTCAACCAATGTGTATAAAGGTAACATACACAATTTATAGAAATAACTCGATTAGAAAAGTTAAATAACTATATTGTTATATGGGAAATGTTGAAATTTCTGTTCATTACTGTCAATCAATTTTTATAACAATTAGACAGCACTTGTGGATTACAGAAAGCTGCACTCACTGGGCCAAAGCTCTAAAATCTCCAATCGATATGCAATTTCTAGCATATCCCTTCTACTATTAAAAACAGTTTGCTTTCTCCTAGGACTCATTGGAGTTTCACCCTGCACATCAACGGGTCCATGTCCACGGACTCATAAGGAACCCTCACAAAGATCTCATACCACAAAAGCTCCTGCTTCACAAGTTCTCACTGTTTCATTAAATAGTTGATTAATTCTGATCCAAGCTCCTGTGCTCAGCAAGACCACCTACGCCATTTTACTCAATTTTTATTGGCTCCAGCCAGAGAATCAGAATAAATATGGGGCACATGTTAAGTGCTTTCTTGCTCTATGTACTTTGACAAATATCTAAAAATGAATGTCTTATGCATTCTGTCCACTTTTACAATTATTTTTAATTTTAAACCAGAGCTTTCATCAGCTACTACATCAGAGCCAAAATCAGAAGCCAGGTTAGTGTTTCTAAAATGAACTCAAGAAAAAATTTTGTAACTGTATGGCAAGTATTTAAATATTTTCTTTTACTTTATTTTTTATTTTTACTATTTTTAATATAAATTCCATCATTATAGGAAAAAGAAACCAAGTACAGAGCAATAATAAATAAACATTTTAAAGCAATGTAGGATTAGTTACAATAAATTAAAAGTCGCAGAGTTTTTAACCACTGGAGAAAAAAATAATCATGTAAAGGCTACCCAAACAATCTTAAAACTCTTAAGAGTCTCATTTTATAGTTATCTTCTCAAAGAAGCATTTCCTAGTTCCTAAAATGACAACTCTTTGTAATAACATCAGACTTAGAATTTGGAGGTTATATCACTATTAGAAGCTTAGTCAACTTTACTTTTTAGATTTTTCACTAAATTATTCTCTTTTTCAAGGTAAGCGCCTTACAGTATTGCATCTTTCTTGATATCTATGTTAATCTCCCATGAATAAGAATGGTGTAATAAATGTTCTCAGAATAATAGTTACATAAAATATTCGTAACAAAATCATATTGATATTTCTTCTGTACATTTTAAACTACTAAGAGAAAATCTAGAGATCAGAATGAAATTATCCAATCATAACTCTTAAGGATAAATCTCTATGACTTCTGTGTTTCATGATGAAAACTGTGTAGAGATTCAAATTTGTTTCTTAAATCAGTTGCCTGCTTTCAAGTTCTTTTAATCTGGTTCTCCACAGTTGTACTTTAGCTCTTCACAGTGTGCCTAAACAAGTTCTCTTTGATTTGATTTTGTATACAGTCATAGGTCTTTGAATTTATCCATCAAATAAATATAGGAAGTTCTCCATCATTCAAACTTTTTCCCGATCCTTCACCTTATGCTTAGCATAAAGACCTTTCAAACTTGCCACAAACATTTCCATGTCCTATTCCCTTTGGTCATTTTTATATCCCACCCCCCGCCTTTTTATTTGCAAGTCCTGGGGCTTGGACTCAGGACCTGAGGACTGTCCCTGGCTTCTTTTTTGCTCATGGCTAGCACTCTACCACTTGAGCTACAGAGCCACATCTGGCCTTTTCTGTTTATGTGGTGCTGAGGAATTGAACCCGGGCTTTGTGCATGCTAGGCTTGTACTCTACCACTAAGTCACATTTTCAGTCCCTTTATATCCCCTTTCTAACACATCTACCGAGCTATATTAGAGTTCATTTATTTTTCACTGATATGCAGCTGACACATCCATACAGAAGTCTTTTTAAACTATGGATATACTTTCAAATCTAAAATTTATTTTTTTATTTTAAGTTTTTATTATCAAACTGAATTACAGAGAGGTTAGTTTCATACATTAGGCATTGGATACATTTCTTGTACTGTTTGTTACCTCATCCCTCATTCCCCCTCCCCCCTCCCCTTCCCCTTACCCCCCATGAGTTGTTCAGTTCATTTACACCAAACAGTTTTTGCAAGTATTGCTTTTGTAGTTGGTCTTTTTTTACCCTGTGTCTCTCAATTTTGGTATTCCTTTTCAATTTCCTAGTTCTAATACCAGTAATACACAGTTTCCAATATACTCAGATAAGATACAGAGATAGTGCAGGTACAACCACAGGAAGATCATCAATAATAGAAGCTACAGTCACACATGGCACGTTGAAAGTAGTTACAACTGTGATATAACAATCGTTTCCATAACATGGAGTTCATTTCACTTAGCATCATCTTATGTGTTCATAAGGGTATAGCTATTGGGCTCTTGTGGTCCTCTGCTGTGACTTGCCTAAACCTGTGCTAATTATTCCCTATAAGGGAGACCATAGACTCCATGTTTCTTTGGGTCTGGCTCACTTCACTTAGTATAACTTTTTCCAAGTCCTTCCATTTCCTTACAAATGGGGCAATGTCATTCTTTCTGATAGAAGCATAAAATTCCATTGTGTATATGTACCACCTTTTCCTGATCCGTTCGTCTACTGAGGGGCATCTGTTTCAATCAAATGTTTAGAAATGATTTACTTATAGGTACATTTTCCTTCACACCTCTTCAGAAAGACCTCTAACAGTTACAATAGTGGGTTACCTTGGAGCTCTAATGTGATTCACTCATGATTCTAATCAGAAGTCACCAAATTTATATTCTACATACCTTTTACCTTCCAACTACAGATATTTCTACTTTTTCACTCACAGTGAATGACTCTTTCATACTTTATCAAGAAAATTGAAACTAAAATATGTGAAGCACTTGGCTTTGTTTCTATTAAAACACAAATGAGCCAGGTACCAGTGGCTCATGCTTGAAATTCTAGCTACTCGAGAAACGAGATCTGAGGATCAAAATTGGTAGGCAGTCCTAGCAGGAAATGTTCTGAGACTCTTCTTATCTCCAATTAACTACTAAAAAGCTGTACTGGAGCTGTGGCTCAAGTAGTATATAGAATTAGCTTTGAGCACAAAGCTCAGGTACAGTTGCCACAGCCTCAGGATTAGAAAACAGAAAACAAACCCACAACAGATCAAGATGTATTGTACTCAATGTGACTTGTACACCAGCCTCCAGTGACACACACCTAGCACAAAAGGCTGAAATCTGAGATCACCATTCAAAGTCAGCCTTGGCAGGAAAGTCTGTGAGAATTTTTATCTCTAATTAATGACTAAAATCTAGAAATGGAATTGTGAATCAAAGTATTAAACTACTAGCCTTGAGCACAAAAGCTCAGTGCCGAGACCCTCCCTTCAAGCTGTAGGGCCAGCACATACATACATACATACATACATACATACATACATACATACATAAAACAAAACTTTTTTTACAAAAACGTATTTTAAACCACCGAACTGAATCTTCATTTAAATAATTTCCTCCCTCTTTTCAGTTCTCTAAATTTCTAGAGAAAACATTTTAATTTCAATATTTTTGCTGATATCTTTAGGGTAGTAATTATAATTGGGGTATTCTAAGTTGAGAAAATGCTAATGGATTTACCAACATCCCTCACTAACCAGAAGCTCAGATATTCTTACTATTTAATAAAATACTTTTTTGGTACAGCTGATAATTAGAAGTATTTTTAATACTTAACTTTGATATAGGCATTCTATTCTCTATCAAAATACTAGACAGGGGCTGGGAATGTGGCTTATTGGTAGAGTGCTTGCCTAGTATGCATGAAGCCCTGGGTTCGATTCCTCAGCACCACATATACAGAAAAAGTCAGAAGTGGTACAGTGGCTCAAGTAGTGGCACAGTGCTCCAGCCCTGAGTTCAAGCCCCAGGACTGGCAAAAAAAAATACTAGACAGACTATATCACATGACTATATGCAAACAGAATAAGGTGACACAAGGCTACAGCACGTTTTCACAAAAGTAAAGAGCTAAAAAACAAATCACAAACCCTGTTTGGACAATGTTTATTCCTTTCTGAATCAAAACATTATGTAACTACTCTGTTTTTTGCTGCCAAGAAGCTCCTGTCAATTTTGAACCTTAATCACAATATTAGGTTTATAGTTTATATTTGTATTCCTTGAATTTTTACCTTTATTTGTATTTTGTATTTTGTCATACTATCTAACATCATTCTGATAGTGTTTGAAAAAACTTAAATATTTTTATGGATAAATCAAAGAAAAAATAAGGAAGGCTGGCTGTAACAGTCAATCTAAAACTATAAAGTTCAGAGATGTTTTCTGTGCATTGGCACCACAAGGCAGAACCAGGATTCAAAACTAATGAACCCATGTAGGAGAAAAATGCTATACTAGCACTAATTCATTTCTATGGCTACTGAAGAAAATAAAACAAAATGGATGAAAGATGATAGCAAATATGGTTACTTTAACAAAAAAATAACAGGATTAGTATTATTTGGGGGCATTAAAATCAGTGTCATGTATCTGTAACATAAAACATTATGAAAAGAATGATTTTGATAACACAAGAAAAAAACAACATTTTCATGGCTAGTATTCATTCTTTTTTATAGCACAGATCTTCCCATCAATTATTAAGCACTAAGTTTTAAAACATAACCACACATCAAGACATTACTTACTAAAATTTATAAGCACTTATAATGTGTAATTCTTGTAAGCACTTACAATGAGTGTGTAATTCTCAGACCTCAAAATTGTTTATAATTCATGCTTATCACAGTGCTTTTAATAAAAACACACATACTACCACAGCTGAGTGTACTACATATGTTTGATAAGAAATATACTCATTACCTTACTATGTAACTGTAACCCCTCTGTATAGCACCTTGACAATAAAATTTAAAGAAAATCTAGTTCACAGATGTGAATGCTTTTTCTTGCTTAAAAAAATAGGAAAAATATGTAATCCTAAGTAAAATGAGTTTTATGAAATGAGAATATTTAATATTCTAATCAGTCCTTTATTACAGCAAAAAAAGGCAAAAGTAATTGCTAAAATTGAGTATTTCCAGTCACACATAGCATTACACTATTTCATTCCAAATCTTTAACTATTTTTGACAAGTTGTCACTTATTTGATAGGTCATTTCATATTTTTAGGATATAGTCGATATATTCTATTGTTTGAGATTTCTAATACCATATTAAGAAATAGAGGTTTGGGGGTATGTTTGTTTTAAAACAAGATCTCCTTATGTAGTCCAGGCTGGCTTCAACTCATAATGTAGCACCAGCTAATGTTGACTTCACAACCTTCCTGCCTCAGCTTGGTTCAGTGCTGGGCATAGAGGCTTTGCACAAATATACCAGAAACAGTACAGTTTTAATAAAATTTATTTTTTCAGAATTGATAGCAAAAGTCATTTATGTTAGAAAACATGAAGAATGAAGTAGGTCATAAAAGAAAAATAATTTAAAATACATTTTTAGAATGAAACAATATCTGTGTTTCAAGAATAGAGAGGACTATTAAACCACATTAAAGAATGGTTTTCACTAAACATAGTAATATGTTAGACAACATTTATTACTAAAAGTTTACACAGAAGCTATGATAAGACAGTTATTCTTACCTTATAGCCAGGTCCTAATTGATGAATTGCAAATATCTGTGCAGGGTTGAGTGCTTCACTGAATACGTACACAGCACCCAGTTGCCCACAGAATACCCTATTTGCATCAGCAGTTTCTGAAGATCCAAGAAAGCATTTGTCATAGCTCTATTTTTTAAAAAATCACACAAAAATAAATTATTATTTTGTAGTGACAGACTAAGGGTATCTGTTTTCATCATCACAAATAGCTTAAAATACAAAAGTAACAGAAGAAAACATCAATTAAGATGTTAGGGAATTCTTAAATAATGAAAGTCAATAAAATATGAAATATTTGCAGAGAAAATAAAATTAGTTAAATGATTTACATTTAAAGTTAAGCAAACAAATTAATCATCTATTCTTAGACATAACTACTTTCTACTTTCTAAAGTTTTTCATTGAAGGCGAAGGGCCAATAATTATTTTATGAAAGCAAAACTAATTTTATTCTATGAAAGCAAAACTAATTATTAATAATCACATTTTGAGAGAGAGTTATTTGGATAAAAGAAATAACATCCACATATTAGCTATAAATAAAGGGCAGAATTTTTAAAACTCTACTTCATTTTTCCACTGTGGATACATTCATTATACATTCTATAACACAGGCATTATACACAATTTAATAAACAAAGATCACTTAATCTTCTGCCTAAAGCAGAGAATACAATGGTTTTCTATCAGAGGATTAAATACCTAGAAAGCCATTCTTAGAAAAACCCTTCCTAAACCTTTAAAATCCTACTCATCTTCATAACAAAATCAGTCACTTCCAAGTTTTCTCCATAATGATAGGATATTGCACACATAATGATAGGATATTGTGATAAACACATGTATGAATTGACAGAGAGAAAGAGATACATATACATATATACATACATGCCACAAACATACATACATTAATACACATGAAACCACTTTGGTTACACACAAAATTAAAACACACACACACACACACACACAAACAGGGAGGAATGGAGCACAAAGATAGGAATCCACATTAAATAATCTATGATCTATAATGTCATCTATAAAGTATGGAAACTAAAGGTACTACCACATAAATTATGTGGGTATGTTATTGCCAAGTCTTCTCCATCTTTTGGAAGTATTATCACAAATACTTCACAAACCTAAGATGCGGGGGGGGGGGGAGGTGATAGGGTGCTGTTCCTGGGATCTAAACACATGGCCTGCTTGCTGTTCCTGAGCTTATTTTATTTACTCAAGACTGGTATTCTACCACTGGAGTCATAACTCCATTTCTGGCTTTTTGGTGGTTAATTGGAGATAAAATGTCTCAAGAGCTTTCCTACTGTGTTGGCTTTAAACCATTATACTCTGATTTCAGCTTCCTGAGTAATTAGGAGTGAGGTGTGAGGTACCAATGTACAGGTGTATACAGGTGTGATGTATCAATGCACAGCTAGTCATGTAGTTGTAACAGTTTTGCTATACTAAAGTCTTAAATGTTTCACTTGTTAAACAAAAGTAACTTCATGTGATAGAAAACAATGCAGGTGACAGAAATAAAGCATATACTCAAATTCATTAGAACATAGATCTTTAAAATTAAGAAACTTACATCATTTGTGTTAACATGCCAAGCCATATCACCATAGGATACCAGCTGTCCATTAACATAACACCTAATTTCACTGTTCCTCCATCGGTTATAAATGTGGACGATGCTGATCATGTACCACTGAAATAAAAATGATTAAAATATTAGTATGTAATGTTGAGCTATCACTGGTCAAGATGCAACCATAAACTTTATGAAACACTATAAGAGAATGTCTGAAAGACTATTACTGATCATTTGTTAGTTTTTTTGAAGTCCCCTCTTCCATTTCTCTTTTTTTAAGCTGAAATGAATAAATCAGAGCTACAACCCCTTCCTCTCCCAAAAATAATCCTCCTCTACTATGTCATAATGTGGCAAGAGCAAATATATTTGTGTTCCCCATTAAGTAACATTTAAATTGTGTCAAGCAATTCAGATGCCCAAGGCTGACCACAGAGATCATTGGCCCAGTTTTCCTGAAATACATGACCTAGCCAAATGGACATGCATGAAGCAAATAAACAGATAAGGACAAATCAACATGATTGTAATGAGGAATAAAAGAATGGAATAAACTAGAAAATAATAAACTAGGCTTCTCTTTTAGACTGCAACGAGAGGCAAAGATCAGTCAAGGAAGAACATTTGTAAAAAGAGTTGTATGCTTTCATTTCTAACTAAATATATTTATTAAATCCACTAATATTAGATATTTTATGTTAATTCATGAATATTAATTAACAATCACTGTTCACTTTAAGTTGCCATCTATACTTAATATTGTCAACAAAAGCAATTTAAGTATTAATTTTAATATGAAATGGTGCACATTTTATAATAACTTCCATATATAATCCTTAGTTTTCCACAAGTAAGAATCTAATAATATGGAAGTATGCTTTCTAAAGTTCAAAACAATAAGGATAGTTTACAATACTTGACTAAGCATGCCATTGGAAGATAAATTAGACCAGTTCCCCCCATGCAGAACTAAAAGAAATACAAATTCTGTTCTATTAAACATGACATTTATTCTATATATATTTGAGAAATGTTAAGCTGCAATAGTAATTAGGGATTTCTAAAATATTAGTTATTTCATTCCTTTATATTTAGAAAATAGTTCACTGACACTCAAGGAAGATAGCAGTGCTCTTCAATTATTAAAAAGTTGTTGCGCTATTTAGGTACCCAAAACACATATCGTTTTACAAGTTATTTTATTCTAAGTAATCTTCAATTTAGTGCAAATCAAGTCTTTCACTTGATCATGAAATAACAGATAAGCCGGCCCCAATTAAAATCTGAAGAGGAAACATGTAAAGGTGTCATTTAACAATTGTGTTTCTAAATATTACCAATTTGTCAGGAAGAAGTCATGAACACTGCACTTCAAATAAATTAAGAATATTCTTAGGCTAGTCCAGTAGTTCTACCAGTAATTATTTTTGAAGGACTGAATTTTAATGCCAGGTTCAAACAAAAACTATTGCAGACCTTATCTTATCCAATAAAAACCTGTGTCTAATGGTCCACAGCTGTCATTCTAGCAACCTGGGAAACAGAAATAGAGGGATTGTGGTCCGCATCAGTTAGAGCAAAAATCAGGCACTGTTCAAAAATTGACAAGAAGTCAAAAGGACCAGCTCAAGTGATCAAGTACCTGACTATCATGTGCAAGTTCAAACCCTGTTATCACAAACCAAATGTTCTTATACATATAAATGTTCTTATACATATAACAGAATCAAAACTTCATATATAATTTATACTGTCTAGGTAACAGAGAACACACAATTGTTAATACTTTCAAGAAATCTTTTAAATAAAATAGACATGAGTTATGTAAGCAAAGATTTCCTGCATATATACAGTCTTATATTTATTGATGTATTTAATATAGAAGAGTACTCTTTCAATGTTCCTGTAGGTAAAAAGTAATCTCTTCTGAGAAAGACTGACAATTTCATTATCATATGCCCCAGAGTAAAACTTGAACCTGAATGGGGAAGCAGTCTTTAGACATACAGAAATGAGAATTCCTAAATTTCTATCCTTGTTTGAACTTTCAGATGGTTAGTTACTCTGACACAAAAATACAATCTAGTATACATCTCTGCCCAAAACCCAAGCTGATGGATGAATTGTATGTTATAAATCTAAACAATACAGTTGTTTCTCTAATTTTCCCTCTTTTCATCTTTTAGCTTCATACTATTTTTCAACATATGCTTCAACCTGGACTCCAGTAAGAGGTATATTAAGTAATATTAAGTAAAAATTATATTAAATGTCCTTAACTAAGTAGACATATTTCTTGAGTCATATCACTAATAGTGAGTAGCATCCTTTTCATTGAAGCTATAATTATGGAATCAATAGAAACTGTCAAATCCAGCCAGGCCTTGGTGGCTCATGCCCCAAATCCCAGGAGACTGAGTTCTGAGGATCTCAGTTCAAAGTCAGGTTAAGCAGGAAGGTCCACAAAACTCTTATCTCCAACTAAACACCAGAAAATGGAAAGTGGCACTTTGACTTAAATTAGTAGAGTGCCAGCCTTAGGCAAAAAGAGCTCAGGGACAGCTTTCTAGGCCCTGAGTTCAAGCTCCATGACTTATAGGAAGGTAAGAGAAAGGGAGGGAAGGAGAGAGGAAAGGAAGGAAGGAAGGAAGAAGGAAGGAAGGAAGGAAGGAAGGAAGGAAGGAAGGAAGGAAGGAAGGAAGGAAGGAAGGAAGGAAGGAATTGTCAAAGCCTTCAATCTCTGAAAATAAAGTTCAGAAATACTCAGATTACATGAATCTCTCCTAAGAAAGTCTGTCTGAATTATTAAATCAGAAAGTTAAGTTTACCTTTCACTAAAGAGCTATTTATCTATATCATACACATCACACACACACACACACACACACACACACACACACACAAACTAGACCTCAACAACTCAAATCTAAAAAGTCTGATTAAACCAGAAAAAAATGTTAAAATTAAGATAAAAAAAAAGAAAAGGAAGGAGAAAGGGAAGGTTAGAAGATAAGGGAAAAAGATAAGTAAAAAAAAAAAAGAAGGAAGATGTAAATAAATTGGGGCAAAATGGGAGAGGCAAAGGAAGAAGGTAATGAGAAAGAGAAGGAATTATAATTAAATTAACATTTTTTCAAATGTCTCTCATATTATTACTAAAATACCAGCTAAGAAAATAAGGCTTATATATGAACATTTGCCTTTAAAATATCTTCTAATATAATGGTTAAAACAGTTTAGTTTAATAGATTAAATATTCAATGATTGTTATATATACTATATATATTTAAAACTTACATATTACACATGTGAAATAAAACTATATTAAGAAAATTACACTACGTATCAAAATTAGAGGATGCGAATGAAGATATACAAGATTCTACCAGCATTGGACATTCTAAATAACTGGATTTCCCATGAAATTTTCAAGAACTACTTTTTCAAAAAAGCATAGAATCCCTTTTAATGGTCATGAATAACTCTTCAAATCTCTATTATAACACCCCAAAATTGACTCACTTTTGAAATATGCCTTATTATATCCAGAAAAAAAAAGGGCCAGTAAACTTTAGTAACAACCCAAACCATTTGGACTTTAAGTATAGTCTTGACTACTTTTCATCTTCTTGTCGTAGTTATCGGCTTCCTTGTTTATCAAAGAAAGCACTCGAACATACCAAAACCTAGGCCTTCTTCTTTCAATTAATTAATAGCCAACATCTCACTAATCTCATTCTACTGAGAAAAACGACTTCATGTAAGTTAGTTATACACAAAACAAACCTCAGTTCTTTAGAACGCAAGAGGAAGTTTTGTTCCAAGATTCATATTTTACATACTTGCATGTAAAATGTTTGAAATAAGAGACAGATCATCCAAGATGCAAAGACAACATTATGAAAAATCAAAGCAGCAAAGATATTTTTAAAAGAGAAAGATGTATTTCCCATGTGCATCTCAAAAATTGATCTACTGTATTAATCAAACAAAGGTTAAGACCAAAGCTGACCAAGTTTCAATGGTTATGAGATGGTAGACCTCTGAATCAGTCGATTTCAGAGCATGAGTAGATATGAGACTATGGACAGTAAATTCAGTTATATATTCTGAGGTCCACAGGCCAGGAAGACATCTTGATGACAACTACTCAAAGAAGTAGAACTCTGCAAATAAAAATGTAATATGGAGGTCAGATCTGGCCATTGCCATCATTGGCTGTTGAAGGGTATCAGATTGACTCCATCTCAGATTAGTTAGAGAGCAGAAGCCTACTCCATCTTCACTAAGATCTCCCCCGCCCAATCCAGGGAAGTTCCCCTTCACTGTGATAAAATTGTGTAAACTGCTTGACCATTGGAGTAGTAGAATGCTCAACCTGTGCCCTCCTATGAGTAGGCATATTGGCCTGCATCATGTGAGCCCCGCCAAATCTGTGTGCCAAGCATAACTAAAATGATAGGCTGGTTCAAACAGTTGTTATGAGGCAGAGTACAACCTCATTGGCCACCTGCCTGTGGCCTGGCATGCTCTGTAAGTGTTGTAACCTCATTGGCCACCTGTGTGTGGCAGGCTTGACCATGTGGTATTTGCCCCAAAGGGGGGGGGGCGGGGGGCGCTTGCGGTTCCAGCTCCTGAGTCTGGGCTGTGACCCTGGCCGGCCAGCCTGCTTTTTATGGTTGCGGTCCCAGCTCCAGAGTCTGGGCCGTGACCCTGGCTGGTCAGTATACTTTTTACTTCCCCAATAAATCCATCTTTTTACTTGAGACTGTTTCTGAGTGGTAGACTCTTGGAGGGATGGGGGATTCCCCCCACCCTCGGACCCCATTACATTGTGGTCCCCTCCCTTGGGGGGACCCTATTACAAAAACTAAGATAAGACTATCATGTGATTGGATAAAACTCCTGAGTAAAATGTAAGTGCTATGAAAGTGAAGAATGTTTTCTGCATGACTCACTCAGTAAATACTCAATAAGCACTTAAAAATTTCATAGAACAGGTCATAGAATTAAGAGTATGAGAGAGACACAATACAGGGATCAAAAGAAAAATCTTACAGAAGATAATTTGTTCTACAGAGGAAAATCTTTCAGAAGATGAAAGTCAGAAATAGAAAACAAAAAAAGGAAATGCAGATGAAAGAACAAAGCATTCAAACTCAGGAAAAACTGAGCAAGAATAGGATAGAACCCACAGCAAGTACAGACAAAGAAAATGGCAGCTTCTGTAATTCTCAACAGAATTAATTCTCTCAACCTACCTTTCGTGGTTGAAAATCATATTTCACACAGTGCTGAAAACCTTTTCCTTTTGACTTCAGTGATGTGACTATTAAACAGTTGCCAACAAAATGAGCAGAATAGCCAACTCCTTTGCTGGTACGAAAACTGCAATGAATATGAGAATAACACAATAATCTCTTATGAAAAGAAATACTTAATACCAATTAAATATTACTTTATTTAAAAAGAAACCTAATCCTCTATAGAGTATATAACTTAATTCTCTATAGATTAGTTTATGTAACTGAAGATAAAGAATTTAAGTAAATAGACAATGAAAGTTTCAAAAATTTTACATTAAATATTAGGAATACATGAAAATTAATGTCCAATAAAAATCTAACAAGTAGACTTACCTTCAGGACCATCTTTCATTAGTAAGTGCAAAAGTTACTTACATAATAGTTAATATTTTCAATACCACTTGCTCTCATTCTGCTTGGCCTTTAATAGCTTACAAAAATTTAAACAATGTAGCTAATATACTAAAAGAATATATTTTAAGCATAATTTTAAATGACTATTAAATATCTCATTTGATTATAGTTCTATACATAGCTATTATTTTTGCTTCAACATATGTCAATAAGTGAAAAGGTAAAATAGATGAAAACTAGAAGGAGTTTTTGTCTCTCCTAGTTAATTCACCTACAATCTTAAGCACCCTACAAGTGGTATGCACTGAAGCAACCAGGAAAAGGAAGGCTTGCAACCTACAGTCTTATACTATAATTGAGAGGACTATAAGAAGAAAAACTGCCTAATCACAATAGTAAAGTAAGTAAATAAAATTTATGAACTTCTGTAGTATATATATATATATATATATATATCCTAACATATAGTCTTCAGATTATACTTTATAGTATAAAATGTAATTACTTGAAAGGCAAAAGTCTCAAAAGTAAGCAGACTACTCACCAATAAAGATAAGGTTTATCCTTATCAACATTAATGTTATTTAATGGATCCATTCGAAACCAAGTGTTCAGTGTAAAGCCATTCTGATAAGGCCATTTTGCAATAGGAGGCAATGCAATTGCCTAGAAGGCAATGGGAAAAAAAGTATCAGCTAAAGAAAATATAAAGTTACTAAGGTCAAACCTTGCATTCACAAATTACGAAAACAGAAATTTATGTCTCGAAAACAGAAACCATTATCTTATTTAAATACTCTATTGCATACTGCCTGATGACTATTGAAGCATTACATTTATAAATAGTCGTAAAATTAAATTTCATTTCTAGATTACACAGTGATTTGTAGACTGTTTTCCAAAGTCCTCTTTAATTTCACCAATAATCAATATCTTATACATATACCTCAATTTCCAATTTTCTGAGTACTGCTTTTTTAAGAAATATTTCTCTTGCTTAAAGAAGGTTCAGTTTTTGTAGCTCTATAACTGTGCTAGAGAATATTTTAAAAATCAGTATTGAATACAATTCTATTGATAATGTTTGTAACTCTCATACACTGAAATAAAAAAAAGGAAATCTTGGTATTTGTTATTCAGAAACTTAACCACTGAAATTTATGGACCAAAATATTCAAATTCCCCTCATAAGTGGAAGAGCAATAATACAGAAGTTAGCTGATAAATAACAATAAAATGAGATGATTATTCCAAAGAGTAAGAAAATACTTGATTACTTCACTTACAAGAAACATCTGAGTGATTTTCATAAAGGTAGGCAAATTTCTTTATGATAAAGATACTCCTTATGATTTTATAGCGTATCTTTTCCACAAGCACATCCTTCATATGGTTAATGATGGCCTTTCTAAAACATTACAAATAGCTTCCATATGTTAAAAATTCTCTCCATATAGAATAAATTTTAAAGTTATTCAGGTTGTATAATACTTCATACATACTATGACTCCACCTAACCATTTCAATTTTCTTCTCTTCGACTACCTTACTCTCTACTCCAAGTATACCTAAATATATCGATTGTTCCACCTGTGAACCTTTTGTAGCTGTCATTGCTTCTGTCTAAAAAATTTTCCTTCCAAAAAAGGCCCCATTATCCCTCTATTCTAGGCTAATATTCTCTCATCTTCCATGCTTCCCTCGAATTCATTCTAGCTTGGTTTCTCTTTCCTTTGCTTCCCATAACTCTTAGTACCTAAACCTAGAGAAAATCCTTTTTTATATCTATCCATTAGAATTCTTCATAAGGAATAAATATGACCCACACTTCTAGTATCATGAATTAACATAGGAAAAACATTATATGGCAATAAGTGATCTCAAAAGGGTTTAAGATTTGGGCTGGGGATATGGCCTAGTGGCAAGAGTGCTTGCCTTGTATACATGAGGCCCTGGGTTCGGTTCCCCAGCACCACATATACAGAAAACAGCCAGAAGTGGCGCTGTGGCTCAAGTGGCAGAGTGCTAGCCTTGAGCAAGAAGAAGCCAGAGACAGTGCTCAGGCCCTGAGTCCAAGCCCCAGGACTGGCAAAAAAAAAAAAAAAAAAAAAAAAAGGGTTTAAGATTTGTAAGTATTTGCTACTTTAAAATGTTCATACACTGAGAGAGAACAGTGAAAGGGATGATAATGATCAATATGCATAAACTGACATGCTGAACTGTACACTATTTTGTTTTCTTTCCACATTTACCAGCGGTATTTCTATAAGATGGCAATTAACATTAGCCACACTTGAGCACTAACATGAATAGGAAAAATATTGAAGACATTAAGTAGTAAAATGAATTTATGGAATTATATATACTACCCTATATACCACCTAACAAATATGCTACCTTTTCCAGACACGAGATACATTGGCATAGGTTTAGAATTTTTATTTTTAGCCGTTTGGAAAGAACAGTATCAAGATTATATCAACAAAAGTGGCTGCTTACAGCACTACTATGGTGTCTACCAAAACATCCTTTTCCTCCATTGCTTCACATTCATAACCTCCAACAAACTGCCTTGAAACTGTCTACATAACCAGTTTCAATACTCAGGACTACGGGGTCTTAAATTAAAAATCACAGGGCTGGGATGTAACTCAGTGGCAAAGTGATTGCCTAACAAGTGCAACGTGCTGGGTTTGATCCCCAGTACCATAAAAGAAAAGACTAAAAAACTACTGTTAAAAAAATCACATAGTAGGGCTGGGGATATAGCCTAGTGGCAAGAGTGCCTGCCTCGGATACACGAGGCCCTAGGTTCGATTCCCCAGCACCACATATACAGAAAATGGCCAGAAGCGGCGCTGTGGCTCAAGTGGCAGAGTGCTAGCCTTGAGCTGGAAGAAGCCAGGGACAGTGCTCAGGCCCTGAGTCCAAGGCCCAGGACTGGCCCAAAAAATAAATAAATAAATAAATCACATAGTAAATTAAACAAGGAAATAGAGAAAATAAATTGTAATAATCTACCCTTCAAGTTATCCAGTAATCCAAAGTGAAAAGAATTGTCTCTTCAGCAGATATGTATTGCAAAAACTGAATAGGCAAACAAATAAAATTTAACCACAAACTTTGTCTTACAATATGTGCATATAAGTACACAAAAGAAACAGAACTAAATGTTAAGTGCTAAAACTAAGACTCAGTAGATAAAAGCATAAGAAAGACAATGTTGTGACTTAGGTTTAATATTGATTTCTTAGTTTATAATAGCACATTCCATAAGAGAAAAATAATTTTAATTTGACTTTACCAGTTAAATCTATTGTACTTGAAGAAATAATGTTAAAAAATATAATGAGCCAGGCGCTGGTGGCTCATACCTATAATCCTAGCTACTCAGGATGCTGAGATCTGAGGCTCATGCTTCAAAGCCTGCCCTTGAGACTCTTATCTCCAATTAACAACCAGAAAACCTGAAGTGGCTCTGTGGCTCAAAGTGGTAGAGCACTAGCCTTGAGCAGAAGAGCTAAAGGATCGCACCCAGGCCCAGAGGTCAAACCCCATGACCAAAATATGTGTGTAAATGTGTATAAGTATAAAGATATATCATAAATTAAAAAATTATTTGACAAATGTATGTCTAATAAATGAACTCTCAAGGTATCTTAATAAGATAACCATTTGTAATGACATTAGGAGAATATTGGGCAAACATTGCAAAAGAAGACAATTACACCAAAAAATAAAGACAAGGAAAATCCTTAACATCCTAAGTTTTGATAAAATTATAAAATTACAATGAGGTGAAGTGGCACATGACCAGTTAAAAAGACTACCATTGTCCAGGATGCAACTCAACTGAGGCTTTCACACTGCTGATGGAAATGTAAACCTGATAAACAATAATCTGACCATTTCTCATGAACGTAAATATACTCTCAATAATACTCAGCAATGTCAATCAGCTATTAACCAAGAGATAAGAAAGCATATGTCCACAGGAAGAACAGTGCATTAAATGTTCATTGCAGTTTTATTTTTTTTCCTTTATTGTCAAAGTGAAGTGCAGAGGGGTTACAGTTTCATATGTAAGGCAGTGAGTACATTTCTTGTTCAACTTGTTAACTTCCCCCTCATTTCCCTCCCTCACCTCCTACCTCCCTCCCATTCCCTCTCCCCACCATGAGTTGTACAGTTGGTTTACACCAAATGGTTTTGTAAGTATTGCTTTTGGAATCATTTGTCTTTTTATCCTTTGTCTCTCGATTTTGATATTCCCTTTCCCTTCCCTCATTCTACACATATATACAGTATATGTATATTATACATTGCATATTATTTACAATAGCAGACACCTAGAATCCCAAATGTATACTAACAGATGAGTAAATAAGCCAGATATATCCATAAAATGTAATACTATTCAGAATAAAGTATTGATAAAAACTACAAACCGGGAACAATCTCAAAAGGACTATCATAAGTGGAATAAGCAAAGGATAAAAGATGAAGCTAGGAAGACAGACTGACTCACAAAGCAGACCTTTCCTCAAAGAGAGTACCAATATACTATAGAGTAAATAATTTTACTCATATGTTGATCTAGAAAAGCCAAACTAAAGAAAAACAAAATAAATCAGAGGTGAAAAGGGACAGAAGCTGTCTGATTTAAATATTTAAAATAATTATAATAACAACACATACAAGTAAAACTTACCGCAGCACTACAACCAGGGAAATTGAAAAATGTGTCAGGGCCATGTCTTTGTGGCATCTGATTAAGAACAGACAATAATTTCACTGCATGTCTTGGCTAAAAAAACAATGGAAGAAAAAAATGAAATCAAAATCACACAAATTTATAAATAATACTTAACATACCATTTTAATCACTGGACTGTTTTCTATCTACAGAAAATTAATTATTTACTTAATGGTTTAGAAAGAAAACAAATTCCACTACCAATTCAAATATATAGCTCCCTGGGGACAAATTGCTGAACTTTTAAGTATGAACAAATTGATATTGATTCTTCTCCCTCTGATCACAGCTTACCCATATTCCGCTCTCTCCTCGAAGCATGCTGAACAAAAGCTTCAACTCCTTAACAGTGATGCTGTAGCTGGCAAGAACCCCCAACATATCAACTAGAAGATCTTCAAAGAAAAATATAGTTATTCTCTACTCTAATCAGGAGGAGCATCCATATGACAAAGTATAATCTTTTTAAAAAGCCAAAATTATCAATTGCCATATATATATGATATACATATACATCAAACCCAGCTAAATGTCCTTTTGAACTGCAATTCCAATTAACAATTTCCACAGACAAACTATTTACTGTATGCAGAAAGATTCAAACTAAAGTATGGAAACAGACAAAAACATAACATTGCAAACTGTTATTTTCAAATGAAAAACTGAATTTTCTATCATAATTATCTGTTCTTAATAAGATATGCCTTGAAATATCCCTAGTTCAATAATAATTTTGAATAAAAATTATTAAGTACTACCATATTAAGCATTATTCTAAGTGACTGGTTTATGTCCAAGTCACAAATTCTCATAATAAACTTAAGTTAAAAACCATTAATATTCTCTTTCAAAAATGAGTAAACTGTGACACATATTGCTTAATCAAATTGTCCAAAAAATATAGCAAGTACTAAAGCCAATATTAAATTCCAAGCAATAAGGTTCCAGAACCCCCATTCTTACCCATTAATCTATATGAACAAGTATGATTTAAATACACATGACTGAAAATATCCGTTGTACACATTTGAGTACTTTTTGTATATATAATGAAAACACCATCTTACCAAATACTAATAAAAATTAATCTCATGTCTCTAGTTACTTTTTCTAAACACTGTGATTAATATCGTGTTCCATGTTCTACATAAGAAATTAAACAGGTAAATATTTACACTTCATTTCCTTCCTTCATAAAGCACCAAGAATTAAATATTCTACACATGTTAATACAAACCAATTTACACACATAAAATGCTTAAAAATGCACACATATATAGAGTTAGAGATGGGTAAAGTGAAATAATTGTTATAGAGTTTTTATTATCTAGTATCACAAATTATTTTTAAAAATTAAAGTATTACATGTTTTAAAAACAATAAATAATGAACTGATCCTTAATATCAAAGCAAGAAAATAATCTCTATGATGTGCAGAAATTAATATGATATATTTGAGAAAGACCTTTAAATGAAACAAAATGTTACATCACTTCAATAACAAAACTGTATGAAGATGTTAGTACATAAAAATTTTTGAGATTATTTGTAAGAAAGAATTTCAGATAAAAATTAAAACCTTAAGCAATCAGTGAAACAGCAATTAGTATCAAGGATTCCTTTTTTTTTTTTTTTTCCCCAGTCCTGGGCCTTGGACTCAGGGCCTGAGCACTGTCCTTGGCTTCTTTTTGTTCAAGGCTAGCACTCTGCCACTTGAGCCACAGCCCCACTTCTGGCCATTTTCTTTATATGTGGTGCTGGGGAATTGAACCCAGGGCTTCATGTATACAAGGCAAGCACTTTTGCCACTAGGCCATATTCCCAGCCCAAGGATTCCTTGAATGCTTATATGCAGACACTTTCTTAAAAGCCAAGTTTATATATGCAATATATACAATATATGTGACAAAAAGTGACAATTAAATTTGTACTTAGATTCAAAATTTTAATTCCTTATATTTTCGTTGTACATGAAAACATATACAATATTTTTTTGAATGATGGGGTGGGTCATGAGGCTAGAACTCTGGCCCTGCGCTCTGGGCCTTAGCTTTTGTGCTTAGGGCTAAAACACTATTACTCCTATCCAGATTTCCACTTTCCAGTTTTCAGGTAGTTAATTCGAGATAAGAGTCTCACAGACTTTTCTTCCCAGGCTGGCTTTGAACTGCAATCCCTAGATCTCAGCTTCCTGAGTAGGGATTATAGGCATGAACCACCAGCACCTGGCTTGAACAAGATTTTTTATTTTTATTTTATTTATTTTATTTATTTTTTTGCCAGTCCTGGGCTTGGACTCAGGGCCTGAGCACTGTCCCTGGCTTCTTTTTGCTCAAGGTTAGCACTCTGCCACTTGAGCCACAGCACCACTTCTGGCCGTTTTCTGTATATGTGGTGCTGGGGAATCGAACCCAGGGCTTCATGTATATGAGGCAAGCACTCTTGCCACTAGGCCATATTTCCAACCCTGAACAAGATTTTTTTAAGACAAATAAACACTATGAAACTGCGCTCAATTAAATATTTAATTGCTTTATAGTATTTAATATTTAATTGCTTTACAGTATTAAGTAAAAATGTACCTCTCTGAACTTAATATATGATAGAAAGGAGATGAAAACTTAGTAGTGTCTTGGTATTCATATTTTAGTATGATATCCAAATGTTGAGTTCTCTAAAAAAATTTAACGTATAGATTGTTTTCTGATGCTTGTTCTCTTTTTATATATCCTTCCACCACCAGGTTCTTTGGGAAGGAAATGCTTAAATTAACAAAAATTAAAAATTCTGTGTTACCACCATCAATACTAAACAGAAAGAATAAAAGAAGTATGGAGCTGCATAGTCTAAAAACTCTCAAAACATTAATTTCTGTTACTGTCTTCACTGTCATTAAATCCCTATGCTTATGAGTTATATTCCAGTAATTAAAATACTAATGTAATTCTGGGTTCTCCTCTAAACTGCTCTATGTTAGGACAAAGTGGTAACCCACTTTATCTATGACAGGGGAGACAATATAAATTGCTGCTAAATAGATCTAGAATTATCAAAAAGATACTTAAAAATTGAAGTCTGAGTCTTGTTTTTCATCAAAAAGTTATCCATTATTATTCATTACAGAGAATGCCAGAGCATGTTCAGTAGAGCTATATGCCCCTGTGAAAGCAACGAGAAATGATCTTAATATACTCATTAAGAAAAAAAAAACCTATGACTAATCAGAAAGTTCAGATATTAAATGTTAATTCTTATAAATTGTGGATCTCAGCATACGTAACTTGATATAAAATTTTTAATAATTTAAAGAGTTCATCTATTTCTTAAGGATCAAGTACAATTATTTATTTCTTGAAATAACTGCTGCTCTAGGACCATCATTAAAAATATTCCTATTGAAATGTATAAAGTCACAAAAGGGCATTAGTGAAGGATTGGTGATGACAAATCACAGATCTCAAAGTTGTTACTGGAACAAAACTATAATAAAGAAACAAAATAATATTTTACCTGAAATTTTGTGCAAATTGTATGTTCTATTCCCTAATAGTGCTTATTTTAATATAGAAGCTTCCTCCAAACAATAATAAACTAAAATAGAAACTTACAAAGATATACCATGGTTTTAAAACCTCTTGTCATCTGTCATAGTTCCACACATAGCATATTGAAGATGAGATAATTTAGTAAAGGGATCGTTCATTATACAGAACTGAAACATGTGTTGTGACATTTTATCTATGTAAAGATTGAATTATACATTGCATAAAAATACCTCTTAATTTTCTGATGGGCTTCATAGTACTTACTATGCAGTACTGATATTTTCTAAGATTTAGAGAAGCAAACTTGGTAATTATGTTTGTCTAAAATCATAATTATAATTCTTTTATTTTATTCTTCAGGTATTCCACTAATATAAGAAACAAATTTCCCATATAGTTCTACATACTTTAAATCCAGATAATTTCAACATTACCAACTTCATTAATAGTTCAACAATAACTTTTCTGTCAGATAGTCACATACCTGCTATCATGTCGTCTACAGCACTCATTTTCATCAATACTTGTTCAATTAACCCAACTTCTGTGCTAGTCTGTAAATTCCGAACACTTTTTCGTAGAATGGCTGTAAACATGCTCCATATTTCCGCCTGACATGTTACATCACAGTGTTCCAAAAGTTCTGTCATACATGTTATACTCTCAGCATCCTGAATAATAAAGTTCATCTCCAGATCAAATTCTCCGCCAACCAGCTGAAAACAAACAGAAACAAACAAGAACTAGAAATAGTATGAATGGTTATTTATAACATAATAAGCAATACCAAAATACAATAGGAAATATACATAGCTATTATTAAAAATTTGACTAGAAATGTACTCATTACCTTACTTAGGTAACTGTAACCTCTCTGTACATCATCTTTACCATAAAATAAAATTATTTTTAAAAAATCAAATCTTCAGGTGTAAGATTTTTTGACACAAATTTTTAGAGCTACACACTTCAAAAATGACCAAAAAAATCTAATTTTCATAAAGATGAAAAAGCATTCTTTCAAATCTATAAAAAAAACAAACTACAGCATATGAATACTAAATGGAATTCAGGACAAATAGCTAAAAAGGGGAGACAGCTGGTCAAGACAGAACATAATCCTAAGAAAGTGATAGTATGATGATGTACAACTTACAATAAGTGTTGAAATGATGGAAGGAATATTTTAAGGGGTTGAACAGAGAAACATATAAGTTCTTCAAGTACTTTTTTGAAGTAAAAACAAGAATTAAGTAAGGGAGTGGACTTAACAGCAAATATAATTTGTTGCATTATGTCAAATAAGCAAAGGTTATCACAGTCCTCAGCAAATGCTACTTTAAGTAGAGGGATACAAAAAGAAAAAGAAAATAATAGAATGATACTCTTTTACTCTGTTTTAGCCAAATCACACATTTTGTTTTGGGGTTGTTGCTTTGTTTTCTCTGGGACTGGGACTAAAACTCAGCATAGGAAGCCTTGTTCACTGGCTGGCAATCTTCTACCTGAGACATGTCTTCAACCTTCCAAGTCACATGAGTTGACATATCCTTTACTTATTGTTTTTGACAAACTGGACATCCTTACAGTCTAATGAATGAAAGAAGCTGACATGTTTGAAGATATTCATTCATTCCTTCATTTGACAATAATTTTATTGATTAGTGTCTAGAATTTACTCTCTAACCTGACACTAGGATGAGCCAAGAGGAACAAAAAAAGGCCATGCCTTGATAGTGCTACTGATGGTGCTAAATTCTAGAAAGAGAAATGCATATGCATGTATAAATACTCCAAGAGAGCTGGATTACAATGTAGATTAAGATAAACCAGAGTAACTAGAGAAGGAATAAGCAAAGAGAAACAAGATTAGGAAAAATGAGATCAGATCAAAAATTAAATTTCTCATTATTGAAAGACAATCATAAATATGGAAAAATTACTACAAACATGACACAAATAATAGAATATTAACAGTAATGATAACACCTAACTTACTAAATAATAGTACTATCATAAACATTTTATGTCTATTAATAATGTAATGTTACCCTTATCTAACAAGTGTTAGATATCCAGAAAATATCATAAAAGAAGTATGTAATCCACTACAAACAAGCAATAAATTCATCTTCATGGGAAACCCATACAAATAATACAACCTAATTCAGAATTATTTTAAGTCTTCTAATATTAAACATTCGTCTTAGATTTTGAAATACCATAATATATATAATTTTATTTGTAACTGATATAAATAAAACTAACCCCTCCACTAAATTCTGATTTTTTGACATATTCTCTCTACATAAAATTTATTTTCACTTTTGTATCTGACCACCTCAACTCCTTCTACTATTTCTGGTTTATTGATGAAAAAAAGCACAAATGTTCTAAGAGACTGTCAGCTGACTTCAATCTTAAGCTTCTAGAAAATATGAATTTATTGTGGGTTATACATTTTACTTACTACTTAAAGACCTATTAAAATCAATTAAAATTATCATTTGCATCATGCTATACAGCTAAAGAATATTATCACATGAGTAACTGTCTTGAGTCAGCAGTACTATGAAGCTTTTATAATTATGATACATTATTAAAGATGTTAACTTGTAAGAAACTATTTTCCAAGAACAGAGAAGTATTTATCTCTGTTTTAATAAGTAGTTTAATAGATAGAAGTAACTAAATATCATGAGAAAACGTAGAAAGAGCGGATTTATTATTTAGACTATTCTCTCACTAAGATTTAAGAATCTCAGGGCACAGCCAGCCAAAGCAGACAAGTTTGGAAGACTTACTATTTATAAATATCTATAAAAGTCAGATCTGGAGGCATGGCTTCAGTGGTAAGAGCACCAGCCATGAGCACAAAAAGAGGCCTTAAGACAGACGAAGA
Source organism: Perognathus longimembris pacificus (assembly GCF_023159225.1). Classification (NCBI taxonomy): domain Eukaryota; kingdom Metazoa; phylum Chordata; class Mammalia; order Rodentia; family Heteromyidae; genus Perognathus; species Perognathus longimembris. Next base: position 51,184,132 of record NC_063163.1, read on the forward strand.
GAAGAGGGGAGAATGCAGTCAAGAATTCAATGTATATCTTCAAAATTGGGAAAAGTGAAGTAAAGGGCAGGCAGGTTAGGTGGTGCAGATGACAATATTGAGAAGGGTGACATTGATCATAAACTGCTTTGTTAAATGGCAACTCCGTTGTACAATTAAAGAAAATAAAACAATAAACCTCAACACGAACACATAGACACATTAAAAAAAAAGAAAAAGAAACCATATCACCTGCAGGAAAATGACATCAGACACAATATTTGAGCAAAATAAGCTAACAAAAAGCCAAATATTTTATTAATATTATTGGGCATTTACATACATACATGTTCTTAGTTGGATATCTTTGCAACTTCAATGAAGTCTAAAGTTTGACACTGTTCATCAAGTCCATACTAACTTCCTGCTTTGGCTTCCTGTTTCCTTTTCCTTACTGCTTCTAAGGAAAGGTTCTACAATGCCATTTAACACTTCATCTAAAACTTTTCATGTGTTACTTCCTATATATATTCACAGTGTTCTCTCTCAATCTTTACATTTGTTAACTCCTATTAAATCTTTAAATATAAGTGTAGATACCACTTAATTCCAAAAGCCTTTTCCAGAAGGATGGCTTTTCCCCAAACACCATTACACTCCATCCTCACCATATCAATCATTACATAACAACACAGACCAAATTATTGTACCCTCTAAAATTCTTATGTTGAAATCCCTAATATCCAATGTGACCTTTGAAGTTGGGGCTTGGGGAGGTAATTAGTTTTAAAAAGAATAGTAAGTCATGCTCCTGTAATGCGATTCATTTCCTTAAAAAGGGACCAGAGTTATTTCTTTCTAACATTAAGAATACAGTGAGAAGACAGCTATCTTTATACCAGAAAAAATAATCCTTATTTAGAAGCAAATCTACTGGAAGCTAGATCACAGGACCTCCTGGTCTCTAGAAATAGAAGAAAATAAATGAAAAGTCTATGGTTTAAGACATTCATCCCACTGTATTTTGTTTTACCAGACTGAGATAAGACAAAGTTGCTTACAGGTTTCTTCCTATCCCTCTGAAGTAGCTTTTCAATAAGGAGTATATATCTTACTGCCCACTTTTATACCATTAGCATACTACCAAGTACATTTAAGTTATTCACTAACACACACACACACACACACACACACACACACACACGACTACAGAATGGAAGGACAGGAATACAGTAGTAAAGTAAAGCTAGTTAGAAAGCAGAATTCACTTCTTTCCTCAGGCCCCAAGTTATTAGGCAGGTTTTATGCATATGCTTACAATTTCCTTCAACAAAGATTTACTTTTTAAATGACATAAAACTTTTTAAATGTTTCAGAGGTAATTCGCAGAACCAAAGTTATTTCCTTAGCCTTTTTTATGTTCCTCATTTGTCTTACTTTTCCATTACTTCTTGGAAAATAGAAAAGATTTCACATAAGTTAACACAAAAATCCATGCACTTGAATTAGTAAGACATGATTTCTCTAATTTGTGAAGCATACTACGCACAATTTTTGGTTGGCAAGATCAGGTTTAATAGGAAAAGAAGGTGCCAGAGAGTGGGTGCTGTTGCTGCTCTTCTACAAGGAAAAAAACCTTATCAAAAGGCTGAATTCCTAGTGGCAAGAGTGCTTGCCTCATATACATGAGGCCGTGGGTTCAATTCCTGAGCACCACATATACAGAAAATGGCCAGAAGTGGCGCTGTGGCTCAAGTGGCAGAGTGCTAACCTTGAGCAAAAAGAAGCCAGGGACAGTGTTCAGGCCCTGAGTCCAAGCCCCAGGACTGGCCAAAAAAAAAAAAAAAAAAAAAAAAAAAAAAGGCTGAATTCCTTATGTATTTTCAACACAAGATTTTAAGACTTCTTAGGTTATATACTATGGACCTCAATACCAAGAACCACACTTCATACACTTTGTGGGGAGGGATACTAGGATACTAGGACTTGAACACTAACGGTCTCATACTCTTGCTTAGGTTTTCTTTTCTTTTGTCTTTTTGTTTTGTTCTGTTTTGCTTGTTTTTTTTTTTTTCTCAAAATTTGTACTCTACAATTTGAGCCACACATAAGATATTTGGTTTCAGAATCTGGTTCCAATGCATAATGCTTCTACTGAACCACCACCGTCCCTAGTTTTGCCTTAAATTAATTTTAGTTTAAGGTACAAATATGTTGCGGATCATATTATTTGGTTATTGATACCCAGTTGATGAAAAGAATATCCTTCCTTCATTGAATTACTTTTGAACTTTATTTGGAATCAGTTGACCATAATTTTTTTGGACTGTTTCTGGTTTTTATTTTCCCTTTTTCTACCTCTGTATCTATGAAACTACGAGTATCACAGAATTTTAAATTTTGTAACTACTGGAATGTTTTACGCATGTGAGTTTTGAAACAATACAAGGATTCCTCCCACATCTTTTATCCTTATTCAAAAAACTCTAAGTTACTCTCACTTAGCTTTTTATATAAATTGTACAATTCTTTCCATCTATAAAATTGATTATTTTAAAGGAGTTGTATTACACTCTTATTAGCTATTTGATAGGTAAACTATTTTGAATCCCCTAACCCATTAACAGGTATATCTTTCTCTGCTAACTTACATCTTTGGTATTTTTTATTCAATGTTTTATCAAGTTTACAATGCATATCCTTCACAGTGTTTTTTAATTACAAAAACAATTCCAATTTACTGATTATAAATATATTTTTAAGTTTTAGTTCTAGCTTGTATGTGTTCATTTCTTTACTTTTTTTTTCTTTGTCTCTTTTTTTGGTACTGGGGATCGAACCAAGGATGTTGGACTTGCAAAGCAAGCACTTTGCGACTGAGCTACCTCCCAGCCCTGTATGTGTTCATTTCTAAAATATAGAAATATAAATGGCTTTTCTCTGTTGATATTGTAACCTAAAGTTTTGCTAAATTAACGTAATATTTTCAGATATGTGCTTTAAAGATTCATTGTGATTTCTTTTTACTTCTCTTTTCATTTTTTTCCTATTTCTTATCTTTAAAATTTTCTACATTATCATATAGGTACCATAGCATCTTTCTTTTATTTAGTTATGGGGGGTATAGTTGATAGTTCCAATTGTTCTTACTGCTATAACCTGCTTTCTCCCCAACAGACTCCTCGAAAGAAGGCTGAATTGTAAGAAAATATCCTAAATAATACTAGAAGAGTTATCTATCCCCCAAAGATGCATAAACCGAAACACAGAACACAAGAAATGAAAAGGAAGTCAGGATGCTTCCTCCCAAAAGTTTATAACTTGGCAAGTGAATCCAATGGTGTTAAGATGGATGCTTCAGGCTGGGAATATGGCCTAGTGGCCAGAGCGCTTGCCTCCTACACATGAAGCTCTCGGTTCGATTCCCCAGCACCACATATATGGAAAACGGCCAGAAGGGGCGCTGTGACTCAGGTGGCAGAGTGCTAGCCTTGAGCGGGAAGAAACCAGGGACAGTGCTCAGGCCATGAGTTCAAGGCCCAGGACTGGCCAAAAAAAAAAAAAAAAAAGATGGATGCTTCACCAGAAGGAAAATTTTAAATCTAATTTTAAAAAATGATCAGTGACCTCAAAGAGGATTCATGTAGATGGATTAATAAAGTAAGGAAGTGATTTTGAGATCTGGACAAAAAGCAAGGTGGATGAGAAATTCAGCAAATACAGATGAGAAAATTCAGCAAAGACTGAGACACTGAAAAAAAATCTTAGAAATGAGAAGCTGAATAGATGACATTTAAAACACTGGGAGCAAGACTGACAAGAATAAAAAATAATGATTGAGGAAATGTGACTTTCAGACAGCAACAAAAAACAAAATAAAATAGGCCAATCATGACCAGAACTTCAAGGATTATAAGCCAACAATCAAAAAGAAACAATTATCTATATAGACAACAAACTGGATGTATAGTGCAGATATGAGGGCATTAGGTTTACTGAGCAAAACTCATCTCAGAAGGTCACATACTATATGCTCATTTTTTTTTACTGTATGCTCATTTTTTTACAAAATTATTAAAATTTCAACATAAGATATAAATATATTAGTAGTTGTCAAGAGCTAGGTGTGGTGAGACTATAAGAGTTAGTGTATCAATATTTGCTGTAATAGAACACTTTATGTTGGCATTTAAGGTTACTATAAAACCATCAGCGAGAGTTATAATTTTAAACAGGGAGAGAGAGGTATAGTTTTGTCTTCTTACTGTAGATAACTCGTGCTACAAATAGATCAAAGATCTTAATGTAAGACCTAAGATTCTGGAACTACTCTAGGAAAACAAGAAAACTCTTGATGAGAGGTACAGATAAGTCTTTTCTAAATAGGAATCTGATGTCGCAGAAAATAAAAGGAATTGGCAAATGGAATTACATCAAATTAAACAGATTCTACACATCAGAAGAAACAATGATCAGACTCAAGACAGAACTCAGAGTGAGAGAAACTTCTGTTCAATGGATAAACTATAAAATCCAGAATACGCAAAGATACCAAAAAATTAAGCAGCAAGGTAACTAATAGCACAAGGAATAAGCAGGGAATGAACTGAGCAGTTTCAGAAGGAAAAAATACAAATGACTAATAAATACATGAAGATATATGTTAAACATCATTAGCATAAAGGATATGCAAATCAAAAGTGCACAATGATTCCCTTTCACCCTGGTCAGAATGATAATCACAGAAATAAACAATAATAAATGGTCGAAAAATTGTGAGGAAAAAAAATTCTTATATATTGTTGATTGGTCATATGGAAATCAGTACAGAGATTTATTGAAAAACTACTAATACACCTAGCTTATGACTTTGCCATTCTACTCTACAGCCTATATCCAAAGGATAGTAAATCAATATACAAAGAAAGATACCTGCACATCCATGTTTATTGCAGTGTTGAAGCTTTGTTCATAATAGCCAAATAGTGGGATCAGCTGATGTGTTGAATGATAAATGAGTGGATAAAGAAAGTATGATGCATGTCTTTAGATAGGGGATGTATAATTTCACAATAAAAATCGCTCATACAACAAATGTATTCTAATTCAAAAATAAATCTTTAAAGGCTTGGACTTTTTGTTGAAGGCCAATGATCTACAGATTTGTTGAAAGAGAATGTGAGGTGTTTAATGTGACAAGTGATTGTATTATAGCATAAAAAGCCAGAGCTAGCAAGAAAAACTCCAATACTTACTCCATTACACTTAACTAGGTGAAAAGGACCCATGCTTCTACTTATTGAAGTGTTGGCAAATAGATCATTATTTAAGAACAGTGTGGTAGATACTGACACATGTTAAGAACCATCCTAAAAACTGGGTTCCAACAATGAACGATTCAAAGAGATTACATTTTACTTTAGAGACACATGGAATAAAAAAATAAGTAAATACAAACCAGAAAACTCATAACCCTACATAGAAACAGGCAAAAGTAGATAGCAAATAACAACAGAAACGATGCTACATCACATCATTAGTGAACAAAGACAAATAGTAAGTTAGCATTACACATTTCTTAGACAGACTAAAGTCCAAAATATTGAAAAGGCCAAATGTTGGGCAAGGACAGAGAATAACAGGAACTCTCCTTCACTGATAGTGGAAATGCAAAATACTAGTCACTTTAAAAGACAACTTGGTAGTTTGTTTTAAAATGAAACAAACTCTTACTACATAATCCATTCATCCTTGATATGTAACTAAAGAAGCTGAAAACTCGTGTCTAAAAAAAATGTGCATTCAAATGCTTATCATAGCTTTATCATAATTGCCAAAACTTAAAGTAATCAAGATGTCACTTTGATAGGTAAATGGATAAATAAATTGTGGTACAACAATTGCCTTGGTCCATTTCCTTTACCATAACAAGATGCTTGAAACTGGGTAATTTTTTTTTCTCAAATTTTTATTATCAAACTGACGTACAGAGAGGTTACAGTATCATACGTTGGGCATTGGATACATTTCTTGTACTGTTTGTTGCCTTGTCCCTCATGCCCCCCTTCCTCCCCCCCTTTCCCTCCCCCCCCAGGTGTTCAGTTCACTTACACCAAACAGTTTTGCAAGTATTGCTTTTGTAGTTATTTCTCTTTTTTTACCCTGTGTCTATCGAATTTGGTATTCCCTTTGAATTTCCTACTTCCAATACCAGTAAACACGGTTTCCAATATACTCAGATAAGATTACAGAGATAGTGTAGGTACAAACATAGGAAGGTGATACAAAACATTATCAATAATAGAAACTACACATACACATAGGACGTTGAAAGTAGTTACAACTGTGATATATCACTTGTTTCCATAACATGGAGTTCATTTCAATTAGCATCATCTTATGTGTTTCTAAGGGTATAGCTATTGGGCCTTGTGATGCTCTGCTATGGCTTGCCTAAACCTGTACTAATTATTCCCAATAAGGGAGGCCATAGAGTCCATGTTTCTTTGGGTCTGGCTCACTTCACTTAGTATAACTTTTTCCAAGTCCTTCCATTTCCTTACAAATGGAACAATGTCATTCTTTCTGATAGAGGCATAAAATTCCATTGTGTAAATGTACCACATTTTCCTGATCCATTCATCTATGGAGGGGCATCTGGGTTGGTTCCAGCTTCTCGCTATGACAAATTGTGCTGCGATGAACATTGTTGTGCTGGTGGCATTACTGTGATTTTGTTTGTGGGCTTTTGGATAGATACCCAACAGTGGGGCTGCTGGGTCATAGGGGAGTTCTATATTGAGCCTTCTGAGGAATCTCCATACTGCTTGCCAGCCTTTCCCTTTAAAATCAGGAACAAGGCAGGGATGTCCACTCTCTCCCCTGCTCTTCAACATAGTACTAGAATTCCTAGCCAGAGCAATTAGGCAAGAAGAGAATATAAAGGGGATCCAAATAGGAAAAGATGAAGTTAAACTTTCTCTCTTCGCAGATGACATGATCCTATACCTAAAGAATCCCATAGACTCTACCCCCAAGCTACTAGAGCTGATACAAAACTTTGGCAAAGTTGCAGGATATAAAATAAACCTTCAAAAATCAACGGCCTTTCTCTATGCTAACAACCCGAAGACCTAGGCTGAAATCAGGAAAGCAACTCCTTTTGCAATAGCCCCCAAAAACATAAAATACCTAGGAATAACCTTAACCAAAGAAGTGAAAGACCTCTTTGAAGAGAACTTTAAAAGCTTGAAAAATGAAATTAAGTCAGAACTAAGAAAATGGAAAAACCTCCCATGCTCCTGGATTGGGAGGATTAATGTAATCAAAATGGCAATATTGCCAAAGGCTATCTACAAATTCAATGCAATACCCATTAATATCCCAACACCATTCTTTAATGAAATACTGGGTAATTTTTAAAATGAAGAGATTTATGTAACTCCCAGTTCTGGAGACAGGGAAGGTCAAGACTGGGTTCCTATATCTGATGGGAGCTTCATGCTACATCATAACATAGCAGACAAGAACACATAGTGAGAATGCGGTAAAGCTGCAAAAAGGTACATACGGAAGAAGGAGGAGAAAAAAGAAGCCAACTCAGTTATAGCAACACACATTCATAAAAACTGATCTGTTCTCTAATCTAGTTTTAGAAAAAGTGACATTAATCACTCTAAAACACTCTATTTTCCAATACCACTCACATCTCCTAGCAACCAATTTCCAATATGAGTTTTGGTAAAGATAAACCACATTCAAATCATAGCATCTATATATTAGAATACTATTCAATGAAGGAGGAGGACGTGGAGGAGGAGCAGGAAGGAGAGGAAGAGGGAGGGAAGAGGAAGAAGAGGAAAAAGGAGGAAGGAAGAAACCAACCAAAACCATGGAATAAAACCTCTCGTGAATATTTTTAAGTGCAGGAGGTCACTCAGAAAGGGGTCCACACTTATGATTCCAACTGCATTACATTCTGGAAAATAAAAATTATAGAAAAAGTGAAAATATCAGTGAGGGAGAAGGGGAAGGTGGAGTACTGTGCACTTTAGGGTCAATGAAATTACTTTATGTGAAACTATACTGGGGAGCACATGGCATACTTTTTAAATATCAATAGATAAGTACTGAGCACCTGCAATTCTGGCTAGTTAGGAAGCTGAGAGCTGAGGTTAACGGTTCCACGCCATCCCAGTCAGCAAAGCCCATGAGACTCATATCCAATGAACTATTTAAAAACCCAAAAGTGGAGCTGGGAATGTGACTTAGTGGTAGAGTGCTTGCACAGCATGAATGAAGCTTGATTCCTCAGTACCACATAAACAGAAAAGGCTAGAAGTGGCTCTGTGGCTCAAGTGGTAGAGTGCTAGCCTTGAGCAAAATAAGAGGCTCAGGGACAGTAGCCAGGCCCTCAGTTCAAGCCCCAGGACTGGCAAAAAAAAAAAAAAAAAAAAGCCAGAAGTAGAGCTATGGCTCAAGTGGTTGAATGCTAGCTAGCCTTAAGCACAAGTTCAGGGACAGTACCTAGGCCCATTGTTCAGGCTCCAGGACTGGCCAAAATGGTTACATATAGAGTGGTGAGCACCTGTAATCTTGGCTACTCTGGAAGCTGAGATATGAGGATCACAGTCCAAAGCCATCCCAGCAGGAAAGTCCATGACACTCTTATAGCCAATAAACTATCAAAAAAGCCAGAAGTGGAACTATGTCTCAAGCAGTTGAGTGCTAGTCTTGAGCAAAAGCTTGGGAACAGAGCCTAGGCCCAGATTTAAAGCTCCAAGACTGGCCAAATAATAATAATGATAATAATAATAGAAGAAGAGGAGGAAGAAGAGGAGGAGGAAATAAAATGTTTTTATATATAACAAAGAATAAAAGAAGAAACTTTATGTAACCATAGAAAAACTAAGATGTTCTCAAACTAACAGATAAAGTAAGTTTAATAAAAATATATTGAACTTAAGTTCACTCTTTCATTTTACTTTGTAATGTTGCTACTAGAAAATATTTAAGTTAACCATTCACTGTTATCTCATGCCTGTAACTCTAGCAATGCAAAAAGCTGAAAAAGCTGAGGATCAAAGTTCAAAGTCAACCCAGGCAGAAAAGTTTGTCAGACTATTTCCAGTTAGCCAACAAAATGAGAGACTAAATAAGTGACTCAAGTCGTAGAACACTGACCTTGAGCAAGAAAGCTGAATGAGAGCATGAGATCTAACTTCATCCAATCTTCCAGAATCCACTGACCATTGGTATCTCTGTCTGACCACCATATATCACTCATATTTCTCTACTTATATTCACCTTTTTCCTTCTATATTGGCAAATATATTTAAACACACATGCCCAAAACCTTAACTTAAATTGTACTTCCTCAGTCAAGCCTTCAGAAATAATTCTTTAGAAAATTAAAAGGAACCCTACTCTTGACCTCATAACAATTTTCTGTAAACTACAATAATCATAGTACATATTACATTAATATGAATTATTGTAAAGAGCAAAAGTATGACAGGAAAGAGACATAAAGCTCTATAAAATGCAAGCAACAGAGCCAGACACTGCTGGCTCACACCTGTAATCCTAGCTACTCAGGAATCTGAAACCTGAGGAGGGAGGTTCAAAGCCAGCCCAGGCAGGAAATTCTATGGGACTCTTTATCTCCAGTTAACAACCAGGAAACCAGAAGTGGAGCTGTAGCTCAAATGGTAGAGTGCTAGCCTTGAGCAAAAGAGCTCAGGCACAGTGCCCAGGTCCTGAATTCAAGCCCCATGATCGACAAAAATAAAATAAAATACAAACAATGTAAGAATACTGTAAAGGACAGGGATATCATTTCTCACCTCTTTTGATATCTAAATTAGGAATGAATTATATCATCTACTATATTAGCAGTATCCCTTTATAAAGAAATAAATTTGTCTTATCGTAAAATTTAGCAAAAAGCTGGTAGCGTGGCTCATACCTATAATCCTAGCTACTCAGGAGCTGATATCTAAGGAAGGCTGTTTGAAACCAGCCTACACAGAAAAGTCTGTGAGACTTATCTTTAATTAACCACTAAAAAGCCAGAAGAGCACAAAAGCTCAGAGAAAGTGCCCAAGCCCTTAGTTCAAGCCCCAGGACTGGCACACAACACACACAGAGAAAGAAAGAAAGTGAAAAAATGTTATGTATACAAATAAACTAGTACAATTGCTTTTATAAACAGAATAGTATAAGTCATTATACCACTCTTTTTGCCTGGCTGCCAGGAAATTAAAATTAATGATTAATATTTTAAGTACATTTTTTATATTCTCCATTTCATTCTATATTCCTAAATGCTTTGGACTCTTCATCTTAGTCTTAGAGGTAACTTGTGGAACAGCCAATATAGACTGCTTTTAGAAGCAGCATAATATAAATTTAAAAACTCTTCTATTATTAATTTGTAATAAAGGTATCTTCTTTAAAATAAAGCCATATCTATATACAATTTTACAAAAGAAACAAAGATGTAAGTCAAAGTATTATATAATTAGAAATGACCATTTTATGAATTTACAGCGTACTGAATAACTTCTGCATATAACCTCCCTTATTTCTCATGGCTAAGTGATATTGCATAAGAGAAAACTAAATTTACAAAAACTGAAATAACCTTCCCAAGTTACCAAAGCTAGTATCCACATCAGAATTTAAATTCATATATTCAAAACACTAATTACCAGAAAAGCCATACACCAAAACAAATGTATGTGTCTCTACTAATCATCTAACTGTTTAACCATCAACATGCATCATAAATGACTTAATGAAAAGAAAATGCTTTGTAATGTGGGATTGTTAGAGACCCTCAGAAACAAAGGCAAACAAAATAAAAAGCACTTGTTTATTTCCTATTTATTTTACACTGGTCCTCTCTACAAGTAATTCCTATTGGCAATTTTTCAGAAGTAAAGAAACAACTATTCCCAAGTGTATAACAAATGTTGCTACAAATACAATCCACAAAAACTCTAGGGAGATGAGGAGAAAACAAAGGAAATAATGATACAACAAAGCTCCAACTTCAAAGCATATCTTTGAAATACATCTTAAAACAAAACCCCATTTATGAAAAGGCAGAATAACCATTTTATAGTGTTTTAACAACAATTACACAGAATAACAAATATACGGACTGATAAGCAAATATACAGGTAAACAATACATCATAACAACTTACTCTAATAGCAGATATAAGAACCTGGTTAATGGGAGCCTCTTAACACACAGAATAAAGTAAAAATGAAAAGTATCAATTGCCAAATAATCACATCCTTTTAAATTCTAATTCATAGTGAAAATCCCAGTCCCTTTCATAAAACAAAACAAAGAAAGACACAGGTAAATAAAAACAGTATCTACAAAGAAATTGATGAAAATTTTAATCCACACACACAAAAACTTAATGATGCCAAAACTGGTACGGATGTTATTAAGTACAAAAGGTTATCATTTTAAAATCTCTTTGAAATAGAACTTATTATTTAAAGAAAAAACCAACACAATGAATCGGCCCCATTCTACTGTGAGTGGTTATATGATGTTTTCCAACGTAAAAGATTATGTGGTGGGCTGTGTATATGGCCTAGTGGTAGAGTGCTTGCCTCGCATACATGAAGCCCTGGGTTTGATTCCTCAGCACCACATAAACAGAAAAGGCTGGAAGTGGTCCTGTGGCTCAAGCTAAAGACAATGTTCAGGCCCTGAACATTATGTATACTTCACTGATATCATTGCTCTCCTGTTTGCTCAATAAACTCCTGTTTAAGTCACTCTCCAAGAAGACCTACTTTCCCTCAAGTTTCATGCTTTCCCTCTTTGTTCTGTGTGTCTGCCATGTGTTCACTGTCTTTTACCATGAGTGACTTCTGTTCTCAATCTGACTTTGCATCTATTCAATGAATACCTCACTAACTACCTATAGTATGCCTTCATTATTTTAGACTCTGCACTTGATATAGTATTTGTTTCCAAAATAATGTACTTATATTCCAACAGTAATGTCCAGAACCTATCTGATACTATGGTTTAGATCTGACTCTACTCATATTACATAATGTAAAAGTCATGCAAGTAAACAAAAAAATAGAAAACCTGACACTTCTGGTGCTGGGAATGTAAATTAGCATGACCCCTTAATTACCCTGGCTTCAATCCCTAGTGCTGGAGAAAGAAGCGACTGATGCAATGAAGGAAAGAAAATGACTCTTGTAAGAAACTAATGAACTAGCAGAGGTCCAAATATCTCAAGTAACAAAGGAATGAGCTACATAAAAGTATATTTCCCAATCATATGTCATGCATGGACTTGAATGCTAAGGAACAAACCATTTACTATTTATTCATGATAAAACTTAAAAATCCCTTATAAGGGCTGAGAATGTGGCTTAGTGGTAGAGTGCTTGCCTAACATGCACAAAGCCCTGGGTTTGATTCCTCAGTACCACATAAACCAAAAAAGCCAGAAGTAGAACTAGTAGAGTACTAGCCTTGAGCAAAAAGAAGCCTGGAATAGTACTCAGGCTGAGTTCAAGCCCCAGGACTGGCAAAAAAAAAAAAATCCCTTCTAAGTCATCTTCATTATGTTTTGGTATATACACACGTCATTATCCATCAGAAATTGTACAGTCAGTTGCATCAAATATCACAAAAGTTATATAAGAATTATATTAGTTTCACTGAGTGACATTATTTCTCTTTTCTTGGGTTTATCCCCCGTTGTCACTTTTTTATTTTGGTACCCTGATAACATAGATAAGTTTTTCTAACTTGGGGAAAGAAAGGGGAATAACAATATGATGAAACAAAGGACAAAGTGTAAACCAATAGAATGGTGATATTAACAAGACACTATGTTGGAAATGAACTTTACAACTTGAAGGAGGAAAGTGGGGGGAAGAAAAGAAAGTGGGAGAAAAACAACAGAAGGGGTAAAAATGTTCGACAAGAAATGTACTCATTGCCTCACTTATGTAATTGTAACACTTCTGTACAACAACTTTGCAATAAAATTAAATTAAAAAAAATTATAGCCAGAGCAGGTGGCTCACACCTGTAATCCTAGCTACACAGAATGCTGAGACCTGAGGATCACAGTTCAAAGCTATCCCAGGCAGAAAGTCCGTGAGACTCTTCCTCCCCCCCCCCCACCCCCCCTTCTGGGCTTGAGCACTGTCCCTGGCTTCTTTTTGTTCAAGGCTAGCACTCTGCCACTTGAGCCACAGCACCACTTCTGGCTGTTTTCTGTATACGTAGTGATAGAGAACTGAACCCAGGGCTTCATGTATAGGAGGCAAGCACTCTTGCCACTAGGCCATACCCCCAGCCCCCCGTGAAACTCTCATCTCCAATTAATCACCAGAAAACTGGAAGTTGTGTTGTAGTGCAAGTGGTAGAGCACTCGCCTTGAGTGGAAGAGCTCAGGGACAGTGCTCAGGCCCAGAGGTTCAAGCCCTATAACTGACCAAAAAAAAAAAAAAAAAAGGGATCATATAAGAACACATGATAAATAATTTCATTTCAGCATTTCAATTCTCAGTGTTACTGGGAGGTATTGGAAACTTAAGGAGGACCCTAGTAAGAGGAAATTAATTGCTGGTGGTATCTTGCCCAGACACCATCCAATTGTGCCTCCTCCCAACTTCCCATTGCAGTTCTTCAATGCCAAGTCCTCCTCACCATTATGTCCTGGCCACAGAGCTAAGTGATGATGGATCTAAACCTAGAAAACCATGAACCAAAATAAGTCTTTCCTTTTCAGGTGTTTCCTTGGGTACTTTGTCATAGTGATGAAAGGCCAACACATCTCCTCTCCTCTCCAGGGCTCTCCCACTCTCCAAAAGCTGCTCCTTCTCTGATAATATATGGTCCATCTCCTTCCTTTCTGCAGCAAGTTCCTGACTGATCAAATTGTGTTTATTTTTCTCCATAAATTTGTCTTCACTGTATCATCTCTCAAAATCGTTGAGTGTTTCAGAGAAAAATATCTTGCTATTTTTTCTCTATCACTCTAGCTGCTCTAGTGGTGTGTGTGTGTGTGTGTGTGTACATGCATGTGCGCGCACACACACACACACACACTGCTACTACAGTTTGAACTCAGAGTCTCTGGCACTCTACCACTTGAGCCAGCCTCCAGTAATAGCTTTTTGCTGGTTAATTGGAGATACGGCTCTCAGATTTATCTGTCCAGGCTGGCTTTCGAACATCGATCCACAGACTGCTGCCTCCTAAATAGCTAGGTTTACAGCTGAAAATGGGATTAATTTTAAAAGATTTAAGTATTGTACCACCATTATAATCATCTAGCCAAGTTTCTCTGAAGATGGATTCAATTTTTAATTTCCATTTTTTTCAGAGAAAAAGTACACAAAAATGCTAGATTTAATCACTATTGAAACTTTGGGATGTTATGGTTTAGATATAAAATATCCTACCAAAGGCATATATGTTAAAGTCTTTGTCATGAACATAATGTTCAGGGATAGGTATGAAAATAGTGATTGGCTAATGAGGAAACAACTGACCTAATCAATGTACTAAACCACTGATGGATTCATAATTAGACTGTTGGGAGGTGGTGAAAACTGAGCAGTAAGGCCCGATTGGGGAAAGTACATCCCTGGAAGTGTACCTCTAAAAGACAGCCTTTGCATGGGTGCTTTAGGGTTAACAGACTTTCTCTGCCATGCCATGCTGCTGTTTCTGTCTTGCCACAGGCCTAAAAGTAATGATCGAGATAAACAAGGACTCAGACCTCCAAAATAGTAAATCAAAATAAGTCTTTCCTCCCTTAAAATGTTTATCACAGACATTCTATTCTATGAAGGCATGAAGGGCAAACTAACACAGGGTATATTTAATCAGAATTTTTAACAAACAATAAAAGATTACCTAAGCAATATGCAAACATTATTTTCTTTAAAACAAAAACTTTAAAATTTTAAATTTTAAAAACCAAAACTTAAAACCTTCTTTTGGTCAGTTATGGGGCTTGAACTCTGGGCATGGGCACTGCCCCTGAGCTCTTCAGCTCAAGGTTAGTACTCTACCACTTAAACCACAGTGACACTTCTGGTTTTCTGGTGGTTAATTAAAGATAAGAGTCTCATGGACTTTCCTACCTGGGCTGGCTTTGAACCATGATGCTCAGATCTTACCCTCCTGAGTAGCTAGGATTATAGGGCATGAGCCACCAGCACCTGGCTGCCCCAAATTTAAAATCTTTAAAACTAAAATTCTCTCTTGACTTTGACAGTTTCCCATCTCAATTCTTTCTCCTTTCCTGAGAGTAAAACCTAATAAATGCTTGGTAGGTATCCTTATATTTCTGGCTCCTTTTAAAGTGTGTATATACATATATATGTGTACATCAATGTGTATATACTTTACAATTGAAATAAATTGTTTATACCATGTCTAGAACATAAATAGTGTTTAGTAATAGAAAACAGAATTACTACCACTTTTATTAGTAGTAAACATAAAATGTATTTTTTCCTGGACAACTTTAATTTTAGCAAATACATCAAGCTTCCTCCAAAAAACTAGAACCTCAGCTTATCTTTTACTGCCCTTTATGGTTCCCTGAACTCTCATGTAAATAGTTCAACTTTATTTTAACTTAACATGTTTTACTGCTTACTTTGTGCATCATTACATCCTGAAGCCCATTACCTTATTTTGGTTCATTGCCCCTCTTGCTAGAATACATCCTTTAGTTATTCAGTTAGCAATGATCTATGCACAGGATACCTTCCATGGATACTGTAAGCTTGAAATTGTCCTTATTACTATCTTATTCTAAAATATTAATTTTAGAACAATATTACCAGACTCAAAGTTGTTTCCCTCCAACTCTTTAAAGATATACTGCTGCTATAATCTGCTAGTATTTTAAATGTGTATAAACAGAGGGTAGATACAGAGATATTCATCAAGGTAGACATCACAGTTTAGTTTGTATTGGTTATCATAAATGTGAAAACTATTTGATGCTTAAGAGTCTAGGTTTTGAGATAGATTACCAAAATCAAAATCCAGATACTATTGAATGTATAACCTTAAAAATGTAACTTAAACATAGCATTGGTGTTCATCTTCCACATATGTGAAGTATGGCTAAAATTAATATCTCTCAGAGGGCTGCTGTCTAATTTAAGGCACACATTCAAATAAATGAATTCAAATCCTAACTTTTAAGTTAAAATAAAACAATAATGAAAATCATATTTTTGTTAGTTTGCATACCAACAGCTGGTTTAACTTCTAATGGTATTATTTTTAAAAGAAGAGAGCTTCCAGAAATTTAATGTAATTCCCACCATTAATTTCTGAAGTATATAATATTTAAAGCATAACTGTGAAAAGGCTAAAAACAAAAAAGATTTGTTCTTCCTTTTTTCTTTTTAAGATACATGCAGATGATCTGTCACAACATAAAAAATTCAAAAAGTTATGGCAACTGCAGCCTTGGTTTAGTCACTGTAGGTGCTACTGACCCTCCTCATGGGTACAGAACCCCGTACTAAGGATAGCAACTTGTCTTCCATGGTTTTCTTGGTGCTCTCCTCTAGGACTGTCTTCATCACTCCAGACTCAGTTTCCACTCCAGTTCATCTCTTGTCAGATTCATGCCACTGAACACCAGAGGACCAATGAACTGTGCCTTGATATCACCAGTGGGCAAATTCTAATCAGGGTAATTGGGTATGCAGGTTGTTGTAATGGCCTTGATAAACTTGACAACAGGAAACTTCCTGGCAAGCCCACTGAAGTATTGATTTATAAGAATATACAGGGGAATCCTTTGTAAAGGTGCAAGACTACTCACAAGCCTTCACCAGCTTTGGTAATTTCTTGAACATAATTCTTTCCTAAGATCTTCAAAACATCTCCAACCTTATTCTTCAGTTGAATTGCTTTTTTTCTCAGCCAGTCTTGGCTACTTGTACAGTACAATAGCCCATTCGTCCTCCTCACTGAATGCATTTTCATTCTCTTTAGTTCTTCTGAAGTTCTATCTTCATATGTTTTCACTGCATCTTGTCTACAGTCACTCAGTTCATCCCCACTAGCCAAAATTCATTTTTTTACTAATTGATTTTTGTAGAATAAATTCTAACTGAACAATATATACATGAGCTATATAAACATGTTTTTAAAAACATGTAAAAGGGAAGAAAAATGCATTTGTAAAATTAGCTACTTCAGGGTATTAGAGATTGGTAAGTAACACACCAGGGAGCTCCAGAAACATTGGTAATATAATAGACATGAGTTGGAAGGAAGATTCACATATACTTTTTTTTTTTACTGTTGACAACAGAAGCCGAAAGAGAAACAAATTAATCATCTAATGCATAATGCATGGCTATATCTTATCAAAGCACACTAAATCACGTCTTCATACAGACTGGTAAATATGAAAGCATGTGGTAACTCTAAGAGAATAGCAACTCATATTGTTTTAAATATTTCCTTTGTATTTTAAATTATTTTTACAGTAAATTACTACCTACATGTGTTTTAAAAAACATTAAAATAATTGAGATACTAAGAATTTGCATAATATCAGACAACGTAAGTTTTTAACAAATCAATTAAGATGATTATTTGACTTTTCTACCCAAGCACTGCTAGGAAGACTAATATATACATGTATATATGTATGCATATGTATATATAGGCATATGTGCATTTATGTGTGTATAAATATACATATAGATACATATATAGGTATACACATATGTACACATGTATACTACATATATACACATGTATACTACATATACACACTCGCATATACATATACATACACACACTGTGTGTGTGTTGTTGTGGGATAATGAAAAAATGGGTAACATGAACAAGTAACCCAAAGAATCTCACATACATGCATAAATGAAATAGTATCAAATTGGATCTGAATTTGTTAGAAAAGTAAGCTGAAAAGATTTTTAACAAAATAAGTATTTGAATGAGTAAAACATCAGGTTACTGGGGCAGGTATAAAGACATAACACAACAGCATTTTGGGCATTTATACCTTTCAAGATTATGAAAATTGGGACTGGGAATATAGTTTAGCGGTAGAGTGCTCGTCTTGCATGCATGAAGCCCTGGGTTCGATTCCTCTGCACCACGTAAGCAGAAAAAGCCAGAGGTGGCCACTGTGGCTAAAGAGGTAGAGTGCTTAGCTTTGAACAAAAAGAAGCCAAGGACAGTGCCAGGCCCTGAGTTCAAGCCTCAAGATTGGCAAGAAAAAAAATACGAAAATTGTTCTCGTGATTCCAGGGATCAAACTGTAGCTCACTATGCTGGTTACTATGAAGTGTCAAGAAAATACCAGTTGGTGGGGCTGGGGATATAGCCTAGTGGCAAGAGTGCCTGCCTCGGATACACGAGGCCCTAGGTTCGATTCCCCAGCACCACATATACAGAAAAAACGGCCAGAAGCGGCGCTGTGGCTCACGTGGCAGAGTGCTAGCCTTGAGCGAGAAGAAGCCAGGGACAGTGCTCAGGCCCTGAGTCCAAGGCCCAGGACTGGCCAAAAAAAAAAAAAAAAAAAGAAAATACCAGTTGGTGAAACAAGAAAGAACCGCGATAGGCATGCCACAGGGAGGACATTTAGCTATGAGATGAAATTACCCATGATGCTTGTAGCACAGGTAAGGTACAAAGGAAAACTGCAAACTAGGTAACAAAAGGCCATGCAGGATATCTGATAGGTTAATCAAAAATAGTTCATTAGCATAGTAAATAAGAATAGAACATATTGGAAATTGGAAAATACTGCTTATAAAGTGTCTATAAAAACGTTCTGAAAGCAGAATATCTACAGAATACCAAGCTCTTTGCTCAATAAGGTACCGAGGACTTCAAGTAATTAAAAAGCCCTCAGACTTTCAATGAAGGAGGAGAGAGACAAGGACAATAGTAAGCAAGTATTTGTACTGCTACAAATTTTGGGAGATAAGTCAATTTGTATTGCTTGGATTTTGAGAAATTCTCAGAGAAAAATGACATGAAATTGATACAAACATGAGGCTATGGCTACAAACTAACACCAAGATGCCAGTAAAATTATGTACGTTAGGTTGAATTTTAACGATTCAAACCCAACTAATATTTGCTGTATTTTAATTGTCAAATCTATACTGACATTTTAAAGTACTTAATAACATAACTCCAAATAATTAAAGTACTATTTTATTATTAAAGCATAAATTAAATTTCAAGTTATTAAAATACTAAATAACTACATACACACATACACAGTATGCAAAGGATGGCCAAAATGAATCACTGAAGAAAGAAAAATACCTATGATGAATTGAGTAATGCTAGTTCATTAAGAAACATTTTAAAAATTATCCTTGCCAAAGACTGAAAACAAATGAAAGACTGATTCTGTTCTAGTTTTTGCCAAATAACTATTTATATTATCCTCTTCCTATGTAAAAGATATTCATATCAGTAAAACAGTAGTGAAGCAGAAAGATAATGGCATGCCTTTATTGAGTTTCTACTCAAAAATATCTCACAAACATGATTCTGTGAGTGCCACAGATACCAGGACATAACTCACTTGTTTCTTTAAAGTTAAGGTCACTTGTACAACTGGCAATAAGCAAAACAATACAAAAATTTGGGTGAACATAGAAAGACTTTCTGTTTAGAGCTTACCATAGTCAAGTACCATTTAATGATAGAAATATATTCTGAAAGCTCATCTCTTGGTAACATAATCCTTAGTTTTCCAAATTCCAATAGTAATTAATAAGTAACAATATGTTAGGCTCTGAACTGATTCTACTCAAGCATAACAAAGTATTTCAGATTCAAATGTTACTAGCAGGTAAGACTGAGAATCTTTCTTGCCTCATTCTTTATTCAACTATTGTGCTATAATTTTCAGTCTCTATTGCTTATTAGCTTTACCTAGTTCTGGAAGATTGCTCCCTAGCTTCATTTCCTGCGTTTATTCTAGCTCCTCCTTACCAGAGAGTTAGGGGGGAGAGAGAACATAGGGCTGGAGTCCCAGTTACCTAACAAGCTATGGACAATCCTCCCTCTAACTTTGAGACTGTGCACTCATCTCTCACCACTGACTGAAACTGTGTTTCAATGTAAAATAGTAATAATTCTTTGAAACCATTTACCTATCAACTACTCAAATATGAACATTTTTATTCTCCCATAATACTCTACCATTTCATGTGGTAGAAGAAGCTTAGAACTAACCACCAGAATCTCACAGAAATGATTATTTTAACTTCCAGACAGTTTCCAAGATTCAAAATTAACAATTACATATTTCAAGTGAGTTCCCTGTTCCATGAACACCCTTCCAGGGCCAATTTATTAATCCAATAGTCAAAATTTATGCAAGTAATAATACTGAACCTTAGTAGTAGTTGTTGTTGTTCTTCTCCTTCTCCTCCCTTCTCCCTTCTTCCTTTTTTTTTTTTTTTCTTTTTTGCTGGTCCTGGGGCATGAACTCAGGTCCTAGGTGCATCCCTGAGATTCTTTTTTCTCAAGGACAGTGTTCTACCACTTCCAGCTTTTTTTTTTTTTTTTTTTTTTGCCAGTCCTGGGCCTTGGACTCAGGGCCTGAGCGCTGTCCCTGGTTTCTTCCCGCTCAAGGCTAGCACTCTGCCACTTGAGCCACAGCGCCACTTCAGGCCATTTTCTATATATGTGGTGCTGGGGAATCGAACCTAGGGCTTCATGTATAAGAGGCTTTTTATGAGTAGTTTACTGGAGAAAATCTCACAGACTTTCCTGCCCAGGTTGGCTTGGAACTGTGATCCTCAGATCTCAGTCTCTTGAATAGCTAGGATTATAGGTGTGAGCCAGCCAAGCCTCCATTATTTCCTCTTATTTAAAAGAGTTATATTAATTTTAAAATAAAATGTCTATTGGAATAACAAAAATAATAAAGTTCATATGTTAATATTCAGTACTAAGAATCTACCCAATTTTATGTTGTACAGTGTTGCTTCTATAACATGAATTCTTCTTATGTAGGTTTTGTGGCATGTATCCCAGCACTCAGAAGGCTCGGGGAGGAAGAGCACAAGTTTAAAGCCAAAACAACAGTCTTATTTGCATCCTATAAACATGACCTACATTACATAGAATTTGCCATGAGAGACATATAGAAAATATAAATCAGATCTCAAAAACTTTATAATGTATTTGAATACCCTCATCATGTGCCCAAAACACATATAAGAAAAATTTTAAATATATGACATAAATAATTTAAAAATTATATATTAGTTTGCTACACTTGTCATAAGGAAGTATTACAAACTTAACTAAGCAACATAAATTTATTATTGCTGTTTTAGAAGTTAAAAGTCTGAAATCAAGTTACAAACGAGGTCTACTTCTGAGGGCTATGTTTCCCCTAGGCTTGTGAATGACAATCTTCTCTACAAGTTTTCATATTTCTTGGCCTTTACGCATGTTAAATTTCCCTTTTTGATGTAAACAAAAATCATAGTGGATGATTGTCTACAAAAGTTTAACATAATGATCTATGTCAAGATCCTATTTTCAAATAAGATCACATTCTGAGAGACATCACATGTTGTCTGTTCATTGGGGGGTGGATGGTAGACAATATGATTGTTTCAATATTACCCCAGTCATAGTGGCAGCCTCAACAAATGTTGGAGAGAATGTGGAAAAAAGAGTAGGCCTCAAAGACTGTTGGTGGGGATGTAAACTATTGCAGTCTCTCTGAAAATCAGTATGGAGATTCCTCAAATGCCTAGAAATAAATCTTCCATAGGACCCTGCCATCCTACTACTGGAGTAAAGAGGAGTAAATTAACACACCAGAAAACACCTGCAGATCCATTTTTAACAACACTGTTCACAACAGCCAAATAATGGAATCAACTGAGATGCCCAATCACAGATGAATGGATAAAGAAGATATGGTATCTATGCAAAAGAAAAATGAAAAGTAATTTACAAGAAAATGGATTCAACTTAGGAGATATCACTTATTTATATGTGGAAGCTAGATCTAAAAGACATTCTCACTCGGGGACATGTACATAAGTATAAATACCCATATGCATAATTACTAAGATGGTTTAACATAGAACAGAGATCAAGCCTAAGAGACTACTCAAGAGAAGAAGAGAGAATAATGGAAAAAGAAAGAGAGTAAGAGGGTAAATAAGTGTAACAAACTGCAAGTATATATGACAGCAGCATGAAGAAACTCAATGAGAGATGGTTAATAGAGGATGACAGAATGAAAAAATAGATTTTTGTATGTGGGTGGGGACTAGCAGGAAGTAGGTGCCAGCAAGGAGGATAAAGAAGGCTGAATAAGTAAGTTATTTAAAACTATGTATGCTCATTTTTAGGGCAAGTGGGATAGAAGAGGTAGATTGGAATAATGTAAACATGTAAAGATGTAACAACGCCTGCCCCCCCCTGTACAACTAATATAAGTTAATAAAAATAGACATTGTAATTTTATGGAGAGGGGATGTACCCAAATACTGAATTAGTGCTGAAAGCTATAATATGCAGCTATGTAAATATATGGTTGTTATAACATTTGTGAGTGTGTATGACTGAATTAGTCTATTAAACTGCTCCCCAAACTTACTTTTTAAAATTAGTATTATTTATAATATGACTGTTCAAGAACTAAAAGACTGAGTAAAAAGCAACTTTAAATGAAAAGTATATCCTATCTTTTCTTTCTTACTTCCATCCAAAGTGCTTGAATGCCTACAGTGTACCATGCAAAGAGATTAAGAAACAAACATTGTGAACCCTCATCTGGAGGGAAAATAGACACCAAATGCCAAGACAATTAGATGAGTTCTAAGTAAGTATTCATTATGTACAATCCACATCCATTTATATTTTTACTGAGGTACACATACACAGATATGCAATCCAATAGAGAAGTTCCCTAAATACAAAACATTCTACTTTGATACCTCATTGTAAATAAAGTTGTATTGGAACATGGCCCACTCCATTTGTTTATAATAATAACTGTTACTAATAATCACTTGTTTATAATAATAAATAATGACATTTGTTTACATAATTACTCCATTTGTGGTAATAGCCACATATGTTATAATTTTTTAAGTGTTTGGCCCAATACAGTAGAAGTACTCACCAGATGCTATGTTGAAAATTAACTATACAACTTGTGTGTGGGGGCAGGAGGGAAAAACTTGGAGAGAGCAAGAGAAGGGGTGATACTGCCCAAAAAGAAATGGACTCATTATGTAACTTACATAACTGTAGCATATCTGTAATAACATTAAAATATTTAAAAAAAAATTTAAAGTGTTTGGCCTAAGTTCTCAGCATAAAACTTCAAAAATCTTTGCCATGCCTTAAGGTATAAGAGTGGTTTTGGCTATTCATAACAAGACCCTTACGACCACAACTAATTTATAATTACAGGGTGATATAAGGTCAGTCTTTAGATAAATTCAAGAGAGGGGCTGAACCTATCCAAATAATGAAGCCTCCACAAAAATTCTTGGGCTAGGCATGCTAGCTCACTCTTGTTATCATAGCAACATGGGAGGCAAATGGGGGCAGTAAGATCCAGAGCCGTCCTGATCAAAGAAGAAAGGGAAAAAAAGGAACAAAGGAAAAGGAAGGAAAGAAGGAAGGAAGGAAGAAAGGAAGGGAGGGAGGGAGGAAGGGAAGAAGGGGAGGGGAGGGAAGTGGAGGGGATGAAGGGAGGGGAAGGGAAGGGAAGGGAAGGGAAGGGAAGGGAAGGGAAGGGAAGGGAAGAAGGGAAGGGAAGGGAAGGGAAGGGAAGGGAAGGGAAGGGAAGGGAAGGGAAGGAAAGGGAAGGGAAGGGAAGGGAAGGGAAGGGAAGGGAAGGGAAGGGAAGGGAAGGGGGAAGAAAGAAAGGGAAAAGGAAGGGAAGGGAAGGGAAGGGAAGGGAAGGAAGGAGAGAAGGAAGGAAGGCAGGAAGGAAGGAAGAAAGGGAGGGAAAGAAGAAGAAAAGAAAGGAGAGAGGGAAGGAGAAGGAGGAAGGGAGGGAGGGAAGGAAGGAAGAAACCCTCTCTGAAAAACAAAGGAAGCAAAAAGAACTGATGACTGGCTTGTGTGATAAATGGCTTGCCTAGAAAGAGTGAAGCCTTGAGCTCAAAACCCAGTACTACCAAAAGAAAATAATTCTTCAACACACTGGTGTGTGCTCATATGTATTCATACACACACGTTTACTTGTCTATATCCTCTCCTTGCCCATTCCTATGGTTTCAAGTATAACCTCTTCAAAGTTCCTATGTGAGAAATTTAATTCCTCAATTCAGCAATAGTGAACAGAAAATGCCTCCTGGAAGGTGATTGGCCTAACAGTGGAGCACTCATGAATGGATCAATGCATTTCTTTTCTCAAGTAAGTTTAGTTCCCACAAACCTGGCTACAGAAAGAACATTATACCGTGACTCTATCCTTCAGTTTTGTCTCTGATAGATACCTACCTGCCCTTCATAATTTGCAAGATGAATTAAAGCAGCCCAAAATCCAACCAGAAGCAATCAAATCTTAAACATTCTAGCCTCCCAGAGCATGAGTCAAAATAAACCTCTACATTTTATAAATCATTCATTCTCAGATATTCTGTTAGATTAGTAGAAAACTGACTAAGTGACTATTTGAGGGCAAAAACTATCTCATCATATCTTAGCAACAAATTCTTGCTGTATGGCTGACAAGGTACTCAATTAAAACATCTATTTAGAAAAAAAATTAAAAAAAACAAGGTTTCTGCAAAGTATGTTTCTATATTGGCACTATTCTACTTTAGATGGAATTTTATTTTGTTCTAAATGCCACCCCTACATTCATGTGACTCAATGGGCCAACCAATGCAATCAGAGTAGAAAATGAGTCAGCACAGAGCTGCCTTCATCAAGAAAGCCTTGCTAAGAGAAAGGATAAAGTTACTTGAAACAAACAATATGCTTAGTCACATAGTGGATTTATATTCTGGCACAAGCTCCTTATTTCCCCTTAGACAGTAAGCATTTCACAAATACATAATCTGTGGGCCACAATTTGTTGAGCACTGTGCTAAAATTCTATAGAGAAGTAGATATTGCTAATAACAGTTGATAATTGTTAATAATATAATGATCTGTCACTGGTTTTGTTGTTGTTATTTTGTTTTGTTTGTGGGGCTCATCTGCTCAAAGCTAGCACTCTACCACTTTGACTCTCAGCTCCACATCTGGTTTTTGAATGGTTAATTAGAGATAAGAATCTTACAGGGACTTTTTGCCAGAGCTGACTTCAAACCACGATCCTCAGATCTCAGCCTCCTGAGTAGGTAGGGCGACAGGTATAAGCCACCAGGACCAGGATATATCTTTCTTATATACACAGTTTACTCTTAAGAGCAGAATAAAAGGGAAAGTCACAGTTTTTTCTTTTTCATATCTGTAAATGACATATTTATACTCATACATATGTAAAATAGATCTAGAGAGATTGAGAGAGATAAAGGCTCAGAATGGCCTAATACTTCACTCAAGATAAGGCAAAGGAGAGAAAAAAACAGGATTCCAATTCAGATTAGTCACATTACAAGGCCAAGATATTTATGGAAAACTAGGATTAAAAAAAAAAACAACTGAGTTGACTCAAAACAGTATTTATAAACTAATTTACAAATCTTAAATAGAAAGAGTAGGGTACATCAGTACATGATCATAAAAGGCCTCATAGAAGCATAAAACCAGAAGAGGCATCCTGATAATTACATATACTTCACTGGGCAAGTTGTCCTCTCTCCAGCTCAAATACTAGATGACCTACTTAGCAAGCAGAAGACCTTAAGTTCAAACCTCCGTACAGGAAAGAAAGAAAGAAAAAAAAAGCTGTCCTCTCTAATCAGTCATATTCCAAAAGAAAAACACAAAAAGATTAAAGGGACACTAAATCCAATCATATCACTTTTCATGTAATGGACATTTGCTTTACTTTTATCACTGTAGCAAAATTCTCTTGCACTGTAGTGACCAAACCCCTTAAATTCAACTTTACCACAATTGACTTTTCTTAATGGCAAATAGGAATAAAGTGCCCGTGTCGTGTTATTGGGAATAACATATAACCCTTGTTCTAAGAAATATTTTTTCACATTAAGCATTTCTGAAATTAAGATAGAACACACAACTGAAATGTATATTTAGTATAATAGTGTTTCTTCTTTTCCTACCAAAAGCTACTAAATCAAATAGTCAACAGCCTAACATTATACTTACAAAATGTTGTAACTAAATTTGAGATTGTATTATATTTGAAGCAAACAACCAATAGGAAATAACTCTGATTTTAAAACATACTTTCCAGAAATTTTATTTTCATGTTTCTTTATAAATATATGTATGTTTCAGACAAATTTTTCTCTTTGTCCTTTTAATATAGACACTGATCTTAGAAACTGAATGTTTGCCACTCATGTTTCATTTCAGGTTTTATATTTATAGTAAGGTGATATGAAAAACAAAAATGAAAATGCTTAATATTGCAAAACTGTTGGTTAAAGGATTATCTGCAGTAGAGATAAAAATCTTAAGCTTAGTCCTAAAGGAAAAATTGGAATGAGCTGGGAGAGATTGGAATTCTTGGAACAAGAAGTAGTTCAGATATTGGAGTTTCTTTGATTTTGAGATATTTACCTAAGTTTTATTGCTTGAAAATCCCTAATCAAAAAATCAGGTCAGGGGTCAAAAAGTTTTGAAGTATTCTATTGTCAAATTTTCATATTGGAGACACTCAACTTGTATTTTTGAATTACTGTTGATGCAAATATCCTCACATGGAATGTCCTTACTCTGTCCAATGTATTCAGTAAGCTTCAAATAATCTTCCCAAATCAATGGAAGAAAAATCTTTTAAAAGTCTTTCATTGTTTTTCCAAATAAATAATCATTTTATCCTCTGTGATAGTGTGATAGCTAATACATACTTATACTTAAGGTCACAAAAAAATTAAAAAGCCACAGCCAGGAGTTAAATTCAAATTGATTATACTACAAAGGTTTAATCACATTACTTAGTATGTTCAAATTTACTTATTTCAATCTGATATCCCCAAAGATAAGAATCAAGGAAAAAAGAATAATAGACTGTAATCAGTAGGGCAAATCTGATCCTCTTGATAGATGAATTTGTGACATAACATGGTGAAACTTCTTTGAACAATCAACATACACCTAAAAAAGGAGACAGAGATGATAACAGGAAGGTAAACAGGTTCTGTGAGGCTGGGGTGCTAGAGGGAGAAATAAGGCAAATGAAGAGGATAAATAATGACATACAAAGCCCAAGTTCTTACATGTATAAAACCAAAACCCTGTTGAATGGGGCAAGGGAGAAGAAAGTAACTAAAGGGATGAATCTCCTCTGGGTACACTGTAAACAGCTATGAATATGTCAAAATGCAACCTCTTTGTACAACTAACAGATGTTAAGAAAAAGTTAATGTAAAAAAAGCATATTGTTCCATCTCCACTTGTGGGTTTTTGTTTGTTTTGGGCCAGTCCTTAGGCTTGAACTCCCGGCCTGGACACTGTCTCTGAGCTTCTTTTGCTTAAGGGCAGCACTCTACCAATGAGTCACAGCTCCACTTGGCTTTTTCTGTTTATGTAATACTGAGGAATGGAACCCAGAACTTGGTGCATTCAAGGCAAGCACTCTACCACTAAGCCACATTCCCAGCCCTCCATCTCCATTTGTTTGTGCATTTTCTGTGTTTTCTCTTACTGAAGTCTAGTTTAATCTATTATGTTCTGATGAGATATAATAAATTATTTCAATGTTTCAAATTTTTTTAAAAGACAAGAATCCATTTCAGCTCTGTCCTCAGGTTTAAATGTATTTATCCTTAAGTCCCCATCAAATACCTAGAAATAAAACCTATTCAAATTAATCTGCTTTTCCTGTCCATCAAGACATTAAAGATCTTTATGGTTTAGACAATCTAAGAATGGGACTGACATATACACTATAATGTTAATGGGAAATCACAACATGAACCATCAATTCAAAAAGAAAAATAATGAAAATTATCAAAATTTACAATGACAAGATTTCCTATGCCACAATGGTCCTCTATTCTGCCCTGCTGTGGAGTACTTGCAACGATCCTTTCAAAAATTTACATTGCTATCCATGAAAGCCTAATTCGGTTCCAGTATTATCATGATCCAGCTAGGATTATGTTCACCTACTTATCAGTGGATTTAGAAACTTAAATAACACTCTTCTTTCCTCATTTCATCTACAATTGGCTAAATACAAATAGGTATTCAAAATTTTCTTTAGGGCAGCCCACACTTTTTTCTTTGAAAGCTGTTGGGTGTCAACTCCAACCTCAATAGTGCAGACAAAAACATACATACCTAGACAGTACCTAAGCAAGCAATGAAGTATTACCAGAGTGGAACTAAAAGACATGCACAGCCCAAAGGAGATGTGCAAACACATTAAACCCCAGAAAATATAAGCACTAGTTTATTATTTTAAGCGTGTAGAGCCTATGGAAATAAATTTCACTAGAAGCAGCAGGGTCAAGCACTAGTAGGTCATGCCTGTAATCCTAGCTACTCAGGAGGATGAGATATAAGGATTGAAGTTTGAAGCCAGACCAGGCAGGAATAGTCTGCAAACTTTTATCTTCAATTAACCAGGAAAATACTGGAAGTAGAAGCACAATGGGGAGCACTTCAATACCAAGGGGCGGGGTGGGGGGAGGGAATCCAAGTGAGTGTGCGGCCCTGAGTCAAACTCTTTCTAGTACTAGCAAAAAAAATGTAGAGGAGGTGGGGCAGGAGACAGATCACAATTTGCCGATTATGTCATGCTATTGATCTTGATGCTTACACACTAAGAGAAGAGTACCAAATGATTTGTGCCCTAAACAAGCACATCTTCTATTTACTTAAACGTCCAAGGTTAAATGTGCAGCAAAATCTTGCCATAGTAAACACTATAGTTACCACAAAAGTTCTCAAGGGCATGGTCATATTTTCACACTCTAATTTTATGGTGACTCCAGTTGAGATTTTCAGATAGTATAAAATCAAATTCTAAAGAGATCAGGAAGGGCGGGGGGGAGGAAGGGGAAGAGTACATATCAAGCACTGCCTCTGTGTGAAGCCTAACAAGAGTTAAGAGCTACTACCTTGAAATCTTGGAAAAGCAACTTCATCTCATTTTAGCCTAAGTTTCCTCACCTAAACACACTACCAACCTTAGGGCTGTTATCAAATTTAATATATGTAAAGAACTTTGCACAATGACTTTTACTTAAAGATACAAGCTAATCAGAAGTTTGTTGTTATTGGTATTATTATTGCTACAGAAAAAAAGAGTGAAGACCTCGACTTTCTACAGGTATTGTAGCAGACATTAAAAAGATATAATAAAAAATCAGAATCCAAACCAGGCTTAAAGTACTATCAATGAATAATACTTTGGATGCACAGATATGTGCATGTAAATATGACAGATCAAAAAGGGACAAGGGTAGAAGCTTGAAAAATATAAAATAGTTACAAATAAGAAAATAAAGGTCTGGGCTGGGAATGTGCTTAGTGGTAGAGTGCTTGCCTAGCACACACGAAGCCCTAGGTTCAATTCCTCAGTACCACATACACAGAAAAAACCAGAAGTGGTGCTGTAGCTCAAGTGGTAGTGCAATAGCCTTGAGCAAAAAAGCTCAGGGACAGTGCCCAGGCCCTGAGTTGAAACCACAGGACTGGCCAAAAAAAGAAATGTTAAAAAAAAAAGAAAGTAAAGGTCTACAAACTGAAAAACAGTATCATTTTTAAGGATACTTAAGGATATATTTATTAATAAAACATTTTCATTCTTTTCCTTCTTATTTTCACTTTGATTAAGACTACTTGTTTTGGGTAAACTGTATTACCCAAAAAGTCTTATTTTGAAGTCTTACCTATCAAACCTCAGAAAGTGACTGAATTTTGAGACAGAATTTTTAAAGAGAATAACAAGATAAAATGATGAATGTGTAGGTACTAATTCAATATACGTAGATTTTGAATAAGAAATTAGCACAGTGATACACAAAGGAAAGACTATATTAGACCAAGGGAGGAAACAACCACCCGTAAGCAAAGGAAAAATGTTCAGAAGAAACTAACCCAGCAGACCTTGGGACCTCTGGCCACCAGAAGAGGGAGGAAATTATTTTTTTTTGTTTTTTAAGCCACCATGTGTATGATATTTGTTATGGCAAACCTAGAAACTAGTACACCAATAAAACCCAGAAGATTCAGGTTAATATAATAGAAATAAGTGTTTGACTAGAAATTCAAGAGAGATGAAATGATGTATGATAACTTACAAACTGAACAACACAGATTAAATCAGTAACATCTTTGTGATCTCTGAAATCTTATCAAACACTAGCAAATCACTATTCAGTTCAGAGGCCTGTTTAAAATATGATGACCCTAATAATACACAAGGTAGCAATCAAAGCATGATAATCTGACACAAAGCAAAAGATTTACTTATTAAGTATAGTAAATCCTCACAAAATATGTATCCAGCTTTCCAGGTACTGTACTTCTAAATTTCTGGTTTTGGTAAACACTAAATACAGATTTCTGTGAAAGTATACGCTTTGTAGAAGCTCATACAAAGTTGTGGTTTATTTAACTAGAAGACACAAAATAGAAAGTAAGTTAAACAAAAAATGTTGAAATAACAGTATTTTCATCCAACTATAAAAGAAACTCCTACATTTTATTCTAGCAATCATTTTTTTCAACTCTATAGGAATGTTTACAATGTGCCCTCCAAAGTACTTGCTAACAATAAATACATTTTAATTTGTTGCTATATTGGTTCCATGAATTATTTAGACATTTTTACCAGAGCAGGAGAACAAGTTTTTCCCCAATGACATGTGGTTTTTAAATTGTGTTATTAAGTCAATGCCATTAGTTAGGATAAGGTTTACTGACATATAACAGGAAAACCCAAAGCATGAAAGACAATAATATAAGGATAATATGTGTATACATATACATATACACATATATACACATATATATGCTATATGCATACATAAAAAAGGAAGAAAAAGAGAGTGTTTAAGTTTAAGTTTATGAGGAACCTCCACACTGCTTTCTAGAGTGATTGAACATGTTTACATTACTACCAACAGTGTATCAGGGTTCCCTTTGGCTGCATCCTCTCCAGCATCTGTTATCCTTAGTTTTCTTGATAAGGGCCATTCTAACTGGGGTGAGTTGGAATCTTAATGGTGTTTGATTTGCATTTCCTTTGTGACCAGAAATGTTGAGCAAGTTTTTCCTCATATATGAAAGGTAGATTTAGCTTACAAACTTATACATAAACACACTGGATGGTATACAAATATATACAAGGGTATTAAATGAAGTACTGTAGATTCAAGGGGGAACTCAACTTAATTCCTTAGAAAGGAAAAGTCAAAGTTCATCAAAAGGGGTGGAGTGGGGTCAAAGGAAAAGGGGTGGACAAATGAAGAGGAGAAAGGGGAGAAATGCAGTCAAAATTTCATGTATACCCTACAAAGTTAAAAGGATGGAAGGAATAGGTGGGTATGCAAAATGCCAGGCAGTTTTTCACTGGAATTTAAAATTCAGTGGTATTTTCTAGGCAAGCCAACATAATTGGGTTGTCATTCTGAATAACCACTTGTTATTTGGTAAGTAAAACATATTCATTTATCTTTCAGAGTATATATCAACAATCACGTTAAACATTATTTCCATGGAGCAGGGAATGTGCCGTAGCTGTAGATTGCTTGCCTACCATGCATGAAGCCCAGAACTCGATTCCTCAGCACCACATAAACAGAGAAAGCGGAGTGGTGCTGTGGCTAAAGAGGCAAAGTGCTAGCTTTTACCAAAAAGAAGCCAGGGACAGTGCTCAGGTCCTGAGTTCAAGCCCCAGAACAGGCAATAATAATTTCCACAATATATTTTTGTTTTTTAATGAAAACCTCAGCAAACCTCACTAAAATCTATTTGCTCAACATACTCCCTATACATGTATGAATGAGTATTTTCACTGAGTAGAATGCTTTCACAGCTATGCAGTCAGATCTTTAAAAAAATTAAATCTTTCGCTCTAAAAATCTGTCACTTTTGATATTAAGGCCTGGATGAGAGAATAAAAATAACAACCCAAAACAAATTCCATGACTATTCAGAGAATCTTGCTGTACTGTGTCCATTTAATTTAGTCAGTACCTATACAGTAACTACTGAGACTAAGGAAATGGGTTACATTCCAACTTTAATCTGAACTGAGAACAATCAATGTTTAAAAGACTGTACCTACAATCCCCCCCCCCCCAATTAGAGCCTGCTGCCTGCAAAGTAGATGACTTTAACAATAATAGCAATGAAGCAAACACTGGAGAAAATTAACATCTAAGGAAAAAAATGCACAAAATTCTCATCTTAGCATATTTTCTTCACAGGAACAGAAACTGCAAAGCAATTAACAACTGTGAAAATGAGACACTATGGTCAAAATGAATCAATAAATCTCAACTCTTCAAAATCAGGACAAGGCCTGGTTCTGGGTGGCTCATACCTGTAATCCTAACTACTCATTAGGCTGAGATCTGAGGATAGATATTGAAAGTTCAAACAGGGAAATAAGGCTTTGTCATTCTTATCTGCAATTAACCAGCAAAAAGCCAGAAGTGGAGCTATGGTTCAAGTAGTAGAGCACCATCTTTGAGTGAAAAACATCAGGGAGAATACCCAGGCCCTGAGTTTCAAGCCCCAGTACCAACACAAAAAGAAAAAAAAAATGACCTAACTTCTAACCTATTTTTCTTTAATGCACTTTCAATTTTGTGAAATAAATGAAAACCTCTAATAAGCAAAGAAAACTCATTCCTTTAAGAGATGGTGAGGAGGCAAGATTTCTTTACAGAAGAATGGCCAAACCAGTTAAGGGAAAATTTGTATTCATAGTGATCTTAATAGAATACTGAAATGTACCTCAGATCAGTTTGGATTTTCTTCTAATTCTTAGCAAACCATTACTTTGATAAACTGATACATTCCTTGGAATTCTGATTTTTATGAGAGGAAATTATACAAGTATTTTCCAACATCTCAGTTCACTTTGAAACTTTTGTGCATTTGGTGAAAATCACATTTAATAAACCTATAAATAAGGAAGGCTTATTTTAATATTTCACAATAAAAAGAAAATTGTTTTGCATATATGTTTGGTTCAAAAAGACAGAGTAGGTACTCAACTTTAACTGCTTAATTTATCCATACTTTGTTTTACTAACTTTTTATTATCTTTGAGTAGTTGTACAAAGGTGATGGCATTTAACAAAGCAGTTTCTGAATACAATATATCTTGATCAATGTCACTCCTTTCAACATTCTGACCAATTCCTTCCCTACCCATCCCTTACCGCACTCTTCTTAATTTCGGGGGATATACATTGGATGCTTACCTGTATTTTCCCCACTTCTCTTGTTCATTGTCTACATCTTTTCCCTTGATGCTACACTACCCCTTTTGAGTACTCACTTCCTGGAGTCTTTAATTAGAATTTATTTGGTGTTCCCAATGTAACACACATCACAAATAGTTAAACAGGCATCACGGATCACTTCCCCCAGTCTCACCTTAAAATTCTGATCTTGTCCTCCTGATAAGTCCTCCTGATAAGTACCTTCTGTCTACGGCCATACCACCCTGAACGCCTGCCCAATCTCGTCTGATAAGCACCTTCTAATTTCTTTGTAATAGCCAGTCTTTATTTGCTTCTCCAAAGAAAGATTAAATAACTATGAAAGTTTATAAAAATCATACAAAAACTAAATTGTCTCCTAAAGCCCCAAAGCATTAGTCTATAAACTAGCTAAACTAAACTACCTAAAAGAAATATAAGATAAGGCACAAACCTAAGATTTAAGAATTCAGTAAACACATTAAAAGAAGAAACCATTAAAATATGTGATTTGTAGTCAAACTAATCCAAGAAGTGATCCAAAATACTACCATTTCAACACATAATCAATGAAGTCATTAATGATATTTTTCAAGTTTTTCAAAAGCTAAGTCTTGAAAAATACTGCATTTTATACATTCATTACTTTCAACTTTTAATGTTAAGTCACATCTCAATAGTCAGAAGACAGTGTGGAGCCTCCACACTGGATAAAACAGCTTTAGCTATAGACAAACATACGATATGATACTTTAAACAAAGAGCAAAGAAAAAAGTTACAATAAACTTGTAAGGAGACAAAGTCATGAGTAGACTCAAAAGAGACAAGCATAGCCTTAACCAGCAAGTACAGTGATTTAAGATAAGCTAGGACTACTCTATAATATTATAAACAGAGGTGACAAATGATTTTTAAATACAAAACTAATGAGTAAAAATTAAATTACTTTCAGAAGCTATGTGTTAAATAAAATAAGTGTGAGGAGATTCTAATAATTGTATGTTCTGTAGAAGCTTGTAAGTAGGTAGGTAAGATGAAAAAAATTAAATAATACAAAAGTAATAAATGTGTAAAGTGATGGTGGTGGACATAAAGGGCAGTTATTCTGAGATTAAATAGTGCAATATCACAAATGTTATCTAAGTACTAACATATTAAAATACAGACTAAATTTTCTAAAACAATGTTATCAGGAAGTAGTGTTTAATTCTCTAACTTTACCCCTGCAGAGTTTTATTTCCCAGAGATCACCATTCATGTCTTAGTACATCTCCATGTGAGATTAAAACTAAGTGAAGGAAGAAGTATGGTTTGTTCATACTTATTCCATTCCATTCACTTCACTCAACATAGGATATAAGGGGAAACCTGCCACCCACAATAAAATAACAGCAGCAAGAAGTAAATAAAGTTAATTATGTCCCAAGAACTTTATACATATTGCCTTATTTAACTTGAAAAATAAACTTATGTGGTAGATATCTCACCTGATACATAAGAAAACTGAAGCACAGAAACCTTTACTGGCTGCACATTGTTGCAAAATATGGATACAAAATAATGTATTTAACTTGTTCCTACTGTTTAACATTAGGTTAATATAAATTATTTTTAAAATAAAACGCTATATTTTATTCTGTCCACTGGCAATTTTTTCCTAAATCTAAATGAAGAACTACAGGTCAATGACAGGAGCCACTTAAAAGTTCTTGATACATACTGCTAAAATGTCATTCAGAACAACTGTAACATTTTAAATGCCTAACACCAACATTTACTATTACTTAAGCCTCTGTTTTAGGGTCAGTCTCATAGGTAAACAACTTGGTGTCATATAGGGCCTTTGTGACCAGAAGAGCACATACTTGGCTTATGATTCTGCTGTTATCATCTTGAAATTTAGAATACATTTTAAACACAGGGCCCTGTATTTTAATTTTACCTTGGGCACACAAATATAGAGATTATTCTGCCTATTACATGTCAGTAGTTCCCACTTTCCTAAAATCATACAAGGACAAAATGAATAGAAATTCTACTAGACAGATTTTTCTATGTCTCCTATCCATTGTGATATATGGTCTTCCCTGAGTGCCTTCTTTGTATTTAATAAGTATTTGTAGTGAGCTGGAAATAGTTACTTAAGCATTTCCTAGAAAACAGTAATCATTTTATTTTTAACCACTTCCTTTTCATTCTGTTACACCTTATCTTCTTCCTTAGCGAAAGTAATTAATATTAACTAACCATGTATATTTCTCCTTTCTTAAGAAGCATCAAATTTTTTGACAAGTTAATATTTGTAGGTTTGTCCTGCATTATTTAATACTCAATGTGTTTTTACTTAAATATGAAATATTAGTCATCTTTGATAGGCATAGACAGAAACAATACTCAAATTGGATTAAACAAAATAAGAAATATATTAGCTTAATCCATTGAAAACAGAATTGAATAAGGAGTTCAAAGATGACATCCACAATTTATCTCATGTTTCTAGATGCCTCCACGGTACTGCATTCTCAAGCAGATGTTTCCTTCATGGAGGAAGATTGCCAGTCAACTCTAGATTTACATTCTTACATATATAACAACCCAGTAAAAACTCTTTTTTCTCTCTCCAGCAGGATAAAATAAGTAATTAAGCTGTCTAAAAAGTATAGCCAAATTTTATGAACAGAATCTCCTCTACTGATGAGCCATGTATCCATTTCCATGTCTATCCAAGAAAGCAGTGGAGGTCAAGGAAGCTCAAACCATAAAAATGAAAGGATGGCTCCCCAAGTAAGAATCAGAAAATCTACACCTGTTAAGGACACAAAGAATGTACAAACAAAAAAAGAATCTACAACATCACTTCCTTGGCTGCTGCCATCATCTCAAATACTCAATCTCTTACATATATACCATCTCTTTAATACCCGTACTTAACATTGTTACTATCTTAGCCACAATAGAAATTATTCAGCTCTGGGTAAAATAAAAAGTCTGTGTGTGTGTGTGCGTGCGTGCGTGTGCGTGCGCATGCGCACGCACTGCACACAGTATGGGAGCTTTAACTTAGGACCTCAGGTAATAACAACTTTTTCTGTAAAAACTGGTGCCCTGCCACTTAAAAACCACACCTCTATTTGTGGCTTTTTGTTGGTTAACTGGAGATAAGAAGCTCACAGACTTTTCTGCCTTGACTTGCTTGGAACCATGATCCTCAAACTCATGTACCCTGAGTAGGCATGATTCACCAAAACCAGGCTGAATAAATAAAATTTTAAAAGAATTCAACTTATTGTATATAGGTGGTACAAGTGTACATTTTTTGTAGTTATTGGGAGTCGGGTCCAAATGTACATTCTTCTTGGTACTAGCTCATAATCTGACAATATATAGCTACATAAAAAACTGATTATCCCTCATAATTAATGTCCAGTAGATAAAAGATAAAGGAAAATAATTCTTCTGAGAAGAGTAGACAATGTTAAGCAAATCTTGGCCACTAATATGAAGCAAAGTCAATGGGCAAATTAAAAAGAATTCCTTTTCTGATAAACATTAAGTCTTCAGTCAGCCAATTTTGAAAGTATTTATTCCTACAGCCCCAGACTTTTCCATTATCTTCCATGGCCATAAAAGATTTCCTGCTTAGGAGCTATACTGCTTTAGTAGCTCACTCCCTCTGGGCAAAACCTCAGGAGCTTAGAATTGCCCTAGAACTCTAAGAACAAGGGCTTTTGTTTACCAGGTTTAAAGTTTCTCCAGAAGTACAACTTCCCTAAACCCTTACTAAGCTTTTTGGCCAATTTATTTCAACCAAGTGGTTGAATTAGCAACCACAACAGATCTTGACAAGATAGAGCAACTGGGGTTTCAGAGCTCAAAGCTTTAGTCTTATAACAATAGAACTTTCTAGTACTATTATCCCCTAGCCCAAAGCTTAAGTATTCTCCTTGAAAGAGTGTGAAACAATAATCTGGAAAAGAAGGCGCTGTTCCCTGGCTGCATCTTGGTTTAAAACTTTTCAGAACTGGATAAATTCGTTGCTTTGGTCTATAGGCTTGGAGTATACAGCATAAGTTGCTTAGGAGAAACTTATAAAAAATAACTTTTTCCAATTCAAACTGCTGAATTTTCCTCTTGCCAACCTTAGCATGGGATAAAAAGAAGCTTCCCAACTTTCCCAACTTTTTCTCCCAATACTGGAGATGGAATTCAAGGACTCACAGGTTGACCATAGCTAGATAACCACTATACCAATGTGAATCACACCTCAATACTTTTTTCTTTTTGCTTTTAACTTCTTTTTTCATAGGGTCTCTCCCACTTTTGCCCCAGCTAGCCCCAATTGGACTGCAATCTGTGAGCCTCCTGTGTCTGCCCCCAGAGTAGCTGAAATTATGAGCATGCCTCATCAAAAGTTCTTGATATTACAATTCATTTCCATCTTAGATGGCAGGCAGAGACACAAAGCGCCTGTTTTAACCTCCTTTCTTTCTGCTTCCTTTCATGCCAGTATGAGCCATAGCTAGACTGTCTCTCTCTCTCTCTCTCTGTCTCTGTCTCCCCACTTCTCCTCCCCCTTTTTATGCTGGACCTCAGGCATGAACTCTGTCCCTCAGCTTTTGTGCTCAAGACATTTTGGTAAGTTAGTTGGAGATCAGAATCTTATGGCCTTCCTGCCAGGGCTGACTTTGAACTATGAACCTCAGCTCTCAACCTCTGGATCAGCTAGGATTATAAATGTGAGCCACTGGTGCCCAGCTTAAAATTACTCTCATATATATATATATATATATATGATTATATATATAATATATGTATAGGTATATATATGTGTGTGTGTGTATATATATATATATATATGTCATTATCAGAGGCCTCAGAAGTAACCAAAGGAGTCCAACTTCAAAGATAACAAGTGACAATATAGATAGATGTTTGATATGTTTTTTTTATTTTTATTACTATCTTTAAGTAGTTATACAAAGGACTTGCCATTCAACAAAGCAACTTATGATTATAATACATCTTGATCAATGTCACCTATTTCCATAGTTCTTTAAAAGCAATTACCAGGGCTGTGAATATGGCCTAGTGGCAAGAGTGCTTGCCTTGTATACATGAGGTCCTGGGCTCGATTCCTCAGCACCACACATATAGAAAATGGCCAGAAGTGGTGCTGTGACTCAAGTGGCAGAGTGCTAGCCTTGAGCAAGAAAACAAAGCCAGGGACAGTGCTCAGGCCCTGAGTTCAAGGCCCAGGACTGGCAAAAAAGAAGAAAAAAAAAGCAATTACTAGCAGACAGCAAAGTCTCACTTCCTTCTGTCTCAATATTTATGTTCTATTTTTTTTTTTTTTTTTTTGCTGGTCCTGGGGATTGAACTCAGGGCCTGGGCACTGCCCTTGAGCTCTTTTTGCTCAAATCTAGCACTGTAGCACTTGAGCCACAGGGCCACTTCCAGCTTTTTCTGTGTATGTGGTACTGAGGAATTGAACCCAGGGTTTTGTACATGTTAGGCAAGCACTCTACCACTAGGCCAAACTCCTGGCCCTTAAGATCTATATCTTAATGTCTCTTTTTCCTATAGTAATTCTGTGCTCCTAAGAATACTTTCCATTTACAAGTGACAAAAACCCAACTTCAACTGATTAAAACAATCACAACAGCAATACTAAGTTTTTAAAAGAGAACATCTAATATAAGACAATCAACAGAACACTGATTCCAGGTGTTCCAATAGAATAAAAAAGCCATTTCTCTTTTGGCTTCACCATTGGTCAAATCTAAGACATTACAGTTGCAAACTAAGAGTCTACCTATTCAGCATTACCAAAAGAAGAAACTCAACCCCAAGTGCTAGACTGACTCTGTGACTTTTATCTTAAAGTTCCTGAACCAATCACTGATTTTTGGCTACCTTGAGTATATTAAAACTTTCAGCATTTACATGTTTAATTTTCTATACTCAACAGCAAGAATAAATATAAGTTAATATAAAAAACCTAATCTGTCAACATAAATTAAAGCACACAAAATTATTTTAATATGAATAAATGTCCTTTCATTAATGTTAAAGACTTCCATTCATCTACCTAAGATGCAACTGTATTTTTTTAATAAATACAGTTTAAAGGCCTTTTGTGTGTGAAAATCTAAATACCATTAAAATAAAAATTAATTACCCAGCCACAACTGATTCCAATTACCAAGTTATAAGTGAAAATCTCTAGAGAACCATTACTATCAGTGCCAGTACAAACAGTAACTGAGAACTTCCCTCTTGATTAAAATACTATGATCCACAGTAGCCCACAAAATCCCCCTAAATACCTTATGATTTCAATACAGTAACAAATATGTCCCTCAGAATCTAAAGAGATTAAAAAAACAAAACTAGAGGACTTGCCATTCCCTATAACTAAAGACACAATGTTATAATCTCACAGTAATTAGTGAAAAAAGTCTATAAATTCATAAAGTTTTAAATTCAGTAATTTATGAAAATAATCTACACATTCATAGAACTGTGTATTATAAAGAATCATAATACACAATGTAGCTACTGAAAACAGCCCACTGTGAATTTTTTAGTGTCTTACTTCTTCATTTTTCACCTTTTCTAAAAATTGTGTTCATATCAAAATTTGATAAAAACCCATGTTGTAAACCTTTGTTTACACATGATATCCTTCAAAAATGGAGAAACCTATGTAAACATGTCAGTTGTGTCACAAAGAAGCAACTCATTCAGAAACATGCCTACAAGAGAAAGCAAACCAACAAAATTTCTTTAATATAGTTAAACATTTGTAATGCAATATTAAATAATTCTTCCTAGAACCAAAGCTTCTTGATACATTTCTATCAATTCACTTAATAGAGCCACACTAAAAAAATCCTTGACAACACTTCTCTTTGCAACTTTATTTACAAACTAATTTACGTATTCTCCTAAACTTCTCCATCTCATATATGAGTGTTTTTAGTTGATTATAACATCATTATGAAAAATGCATACATTCACAAGGAGATAATTTTATTTCTCATTAAACTGGTAATTCTTCTCCATACTTCCGCAATCATAGAAATGGCCCTCTACCTTAGCAAAAACTAGAACAATGATAGCCATAGCAATGTAGAACAAGTTATTTACTGCATATTTAAAACTTCTCTGCAGAACTTTAAATGTAGAGTATAAGACAAATATAAAATAGCACCTAAAACCAGATACCCATTTTTAATATAAGAAAAAAAACAATCATATTTTGATAAGGATATTACTCTAGGACAACAGTATTGTTTTAAGTAGAAACTGTTTTGAATTTCATTAATTCCAAACCTTCCTATTCTTTCATACAGGGCAGCATGATAAGGTATTTCAATATTACCACCTAACGTTTTTTCTTCCAACATTTTTAATTACAACTGAAATTGGAGGAAACTAACCTCAGAAATAATATTAAAAGTTTGTTTCCAACGTGTAATATGTTACTTTGTGTCATTAATGAATGTTACTTTATTACTTATTAAACAAAATTAAATCCTGATGATTATTTTTTAATGTCTATGGTGTCCAAATACAGTATGGGGAATTAGCTTAAATTTTCACATGACAGTTGTTTTGCGCATGTTTTGGAGCAATAAAGCCCTAAATTTCCAATTTAAGCAATATTAAACTTCAAATGATTCTTTATTTTCTACAATTAATATAATTAACAGCTAAATAATAAACAACTCCTCCCATCATCAATTCTTTGCTCTAAAATTTTCTCTCTAAAAACACTATTGTATTCTTTAGCTATGTTGCCCCAAATTTTAAACATAATTTTTATTCCAAAAAAAATCAATAAAGTTACAAGTTCTTAAATTAATTGAGGGATGTACCCATTGGTATCAATCACTTTATTTCTAGGGACTGTAAACATAACAGTAAAGTTCATCTGTAAAATAACGTTTGCAAATTTCATGGTAGATTTTCACTGCACTAAAGAGTAAAGTGTCACGTTACTTCTAGAGAAATACTCCACTTCCTTTCTTACTCTCTCTATATCTAAAGAATTCCATCTGTTAAGAACTGATCTTGCATATACATCTACTGCTGCAGAGTCCAAACTGGTTACATATTCAAATCAGTTTCCAGATTATGAAAGCTCAACTGTCTCTTATTAGGTTACATGAACTATGAGAGTATACAAATACTATTATAACATCCTCTAAAGTAAAAATGATATTGGTCAAAAGGGCACATACGAATACAATAATTCAGTTCCAGCTAACATACTAAAATATTTTTTGAGATTTTCTTTTTTTTTATAAAAGACAAGTACTGAATTCCTATTTGCATCAGGTTAAAATTAAAATGCCAAGAAAATTATATTTCTGTGAGTGTTTTGAAAAGAACAGGTTATATCAACATGGTGACATTCTTCTAAACTTAATACTGACTTTCTGGAGATATTTATTTGAAGGCTACACAAAAGCAGAAAACGGCATTTTGCATCCAAGCAGCAATAAATATAACAAAGTATGGCAGATCGTATCCTATCTTTAACTCGACAAACTAGCAAAATGGAGGGGGGGGGATTTAAACTTTTCTGTAAATTTAAGAGGTTCATAAGTCGTAGACATGATCTAATCCTGTCTCAAGCATTACCACTGCTGTAGCTGCAGCTTTCTTTCCATTTTTCCCATAGACCAAATAAAAATAATTGCTTAGTTGAAAAAGCAGACTGCATGGATGTGTGTTATTTTTTTAAAAAGAGAAAAAAAAAAAGCCCTGGCAAGCATATTTTTATCATTCCTTTGACTCTACACCAAGTACAATAATCAAGTGACTGCTTCTGATTTACCTTGCCTTCCCAAATCCAACCTTACAATAAGTCAAAGGCTAGCTATTGCACAGGAAACCGGTTTTTTTAAATGCTTTGCTGCAGCAAAAACTGCCTTTACAAAGCACTAAAAATGAACTGCTTTTAATTATGCTCCGTTTATGATTCTCCTCTCTCCATCCCTTCCCCTTTCTTGTGCTGTCATCTTGAACACTTCTCAGCCTCTCTGTAGGTAGCACAAAACATTAAGTCATACACAGTTCTGCAGTAACTCTTTCTTATCATGAAAGAAGCCAAAACCGAGGCTGCATTTAAAAATCTTTGCTTTGGTCTTGAGCCTCAAGCCATGCTGCTGAAGGCAACCATAGAAACCAACCTGTATGATTTCGTACCTTCACATTTTAACACCTTGTGTGCCCAAATTACAAAAAAAAAAAAAAAAGAAAAAAAGAAAAAAGAAAAGAAACAGACCCAAAGATCAACAGATTCCGAGCAACATTACAAAGAAGAGATCTCAGCTTAAGAGGTGGGGGTGGGGGTGGGGGTGGATACTGGCACCACACTCTCTCATCATAGCCTCAGAATATATTCAAAGGCAGATGCAAAACTGCATCATTTTCCTCCTGCCTTGAAAACATCACACACCCCAGCTGCTCAAGTTGGAGCTTATTGCGCTTCTCACATTTCAGTAGCACGGGGGAATTCAGGCTCCAGGGGCAAAGCTGTCATCGTCAGAGAGCGGCACCACGGACAACTAAAGAGTGTTGGAGAAGGAACCCCCCCCCCCCCCCCCAAGAACCTGAGGCCTCCAGGTCCCCTAACTAAACTCTAAAGTCCACCCAACCCCCATTACCACTACCCCCCTCCCCCGGACAAGGACAGATTTAGTA
This sequence comes from Perognathus longimembris pacificus, assembly GCF_023159225.1. Lineage (NCBI taxonomy): Eukaryota > Metazoa > Chordata > Mammalia > Rodentia > Heteromyidae > Perognathus > Perognathus longimembris. The sequence continues at coordinate 51,227,392 of NC_063163.1, forward strand.
GCCCTCAGAAGTGATAAGAAGCGCTGTGAAGTTGGGGCACCGCGCTCAGGTGGGCAGGAGGAGAGACCCTGGAGGAGAGGACAGAGAAGGCGGCGCTGCTTGGAGCAGCGCGCGGGCGGGCGGGTCACCTGCTGGGCAACCTCGGCCCTGGAGCGCTCGCTCCGAGCCCAGCTCTCAGGGACCGGCTGCGCGTGAGACCCCGAGGGGGTGGAAGGAGTGGGGAGGGGTGGCGGGAGAGAGCGGAGCCACTGGGGACCGAAGATGGAGGGGAGACCGGGATATGGGGAGACAAGGGAGGGACACACACGCGCGCGCGCACACACACACACACACACACACACACACACACACACACACACACACACACACGCCTTTGCCCTTACCAGGTTGAGCACAGTCTCCACGATGTCCCGGTTGCTGACCTCTCCGACCTGTATGAGTCCGATCAACACGGCGAATTTCATCCGAATGTTGCGGATCGGCACCGAAGGGTTAATCATCCCCGCGGGGAGCACCACCGAGCCGGAGCCGGACGCCCCCCTCAGTTCCCCCATCCCGCCGCCGCTGCTGCCACCACCGCCGCCGCTACCGCCGCTGCCACCGCCGCTGCCGCCGCCGCCGCCACCGCCGCCACCGACACAGCCGCTGCCGCTGGCCCCGACGGCGATGAGCCCCACGGGCTGAGGAGGTTCGAGCCCTGGGCCCGGGCCCGGCTTCTCGCTGGCCATCGGCGTCCTTCGTGAGGAGAAGGCGAGAGCAGCGGCGCCGCCTCCGCCGGGACCGTTATCCCCGCCTTGGCCCCCGCCCCCCGGCCGTCGCCTCGGAGCCCCAGCATCCACCAGCGCCGCGGCGCCGGGCCCGCTCCCCGCCTGCGCCTCAGCCCGGCCCGCGCGGGCGCCCGGCCCGGGTGGAAGCGGTCACAGATCCTCACAGCCCTATTCCCGGCGGAGGTGGCGCCGCCAAGCGCTGCCAGGCCAGCGAGCGGCGGTGCCCGCCCCACAGCTGTGCCCGTGCGGCCGCCGCCGCCGCCGCCGCCGCTGCTGCCGGTCTCCCCCCCACCACTCCTCCCGGTCCGGCCGGCCCGGCCCGCCCCCCGCCCCCCACTGAGATGCTGCTGCCGCTACCCCCCCCCCCCAAAAAAAAAAAGAAGCCCGAGGCAACAGCCGCTGGGCCACGGCGCTAGCAGGTGCTGAAGCTCAGGCTGTGGCCGATGCTATGCGGACGCTGCTGGCCGCCGCTGGTACCGGCGCCACTGTTGTTGTGAAGCCTCGACGTCGCCGCTCACTCCGCCATGTTGCCGCCCCCTGCCTGCGGTAGCGGACACTGCGCCTGCGCAGAGCCTACGGGGGCGGAGCCCTCGCTGTCCCCCCCCCCCTTTTTTTTTACCCTGCCCTCCTTCGCTTCCACCCACCCACCCCCGACACCCTTCGTCCCTCTTCCTCCCCCCCCCCACTCCACCCACAACCTCCCTGAATGGATAGACAGGTGAGCAGGTGCATGGGGACGGGCTTGCCAGACACTGGGACTAAGTTGGCATAGGCGGGGCGGGTGGTGGCTTCCTTGTGGCTGCTCCCTGGAGGGTGGATTCTCCCAGTGGGGAAGGACACAGCGTGCGCGTCTTGCCCAAGCTGCCACCACCTCCTCCTCCCTTCTCTACATGCTCTCGCTGGGAGCTCCTTCGTGGTCTTCGCGGTTGCACCCAGCCAATGCCACGTGCCTGGTAAGGTAGGGGAGTGGCAGACGATCCCTTTCTGCCCCTCTTTGCCCTTCCTTGCATTCCGTCCTCCTGCTCTCCCTGAAATTTCCCAAAGGGAAAGTGGCTGGCAAAGCAGAAACAAACACACGGGGAGGGAAGAGGAGCCCGCATTGCCTGGGGGGAAGGATGCAGATGGAGTGTAATGGGTCTTTATTATTTTTTTTTCCTACAGCCTAGAGAGAGGCTGACACCTGCACACACAGGCGCGACTTAAAATAGAACTTGTCAAACAGTGATCCTCTCAGGAACTGGCTGGGAACAACAAATAGCTCTTGAACTCGCCTCCCGGCTTAAAAAGGCAGGTCTGGGTGACCGTGGGCAGTAGTTGAATGGTTTTCAACAAATCTCACACTTAAAAAATTTTTTTTTCCCTAAAGAGTCTCAGGTATGATGCCTTCTCTTAGGGGGGCAGATTTCTGAGGAGTTTTTATTTTGAAATTATCTAAATATAGGGTAGATTCTCATTCTCACTGTCATCCTTAGCCTATGAGAAAAATGATTTCTATATCTCAACAGATACAGAACCCCCCCCCAATATAGTTAGAATTTTTAAGAAGTTAACATGCATGTAGTAATCTTACCACTGGCATTGCATTAAAACTAAATAAACATGACTTCTGGTTACTTCCTTCAAATGACAGATGTAATTTTCTTGAATATTTCATGAAGCCTGCCCTGCATGTGCAATAAAGATATATTTCACAAGACACTAGAAATATTGCATCTCTTAAAATATATTCAAATCATTTTCATTTTCATCACAAATGGAAAAAAGTCAATATGTAAATCCATCATAATCCAGTTTGTTACTAATCACATCTAATTAGAACTACTGCTGGTGAACTTAACTCCCAGAGAGCAAGGGACATGGAAAAAGTCTGAAGTACACAGCTTATAACAAAATTCCCCCAAAACAAAGAGATTAGGATTAGTACTTGGTCATGTGTTTTTCTGAACTTCCACTGAAGTGATTGAACTATTAAGTAGTTAAGCAAAAAAGAGAAGAAGGAAGGGAGGGAAGAAATTGGTATGTTCATTTCAGTGAAATAGCAAGGGAATTATATAATGTTTGTATCTATGAGGATTTGCAAAAAATGAAAGATTTAACCTGTACTGGTGTGACTTGAGATAGAATCTAACTGAAAACCCCCTAACATTTATATCTTATCTACAGCATGTCTTTTTGGTGTCTGCTAGTATCAAGACTGAGCTCTGGGCCTTGTACTGTCACTATACTTTTGCTAATGGCTGGCACTCTACCACCTAAGCCACTCCTCCAATTTGCTGGTTAATTAGAAATAAAATCTTACAAATTTTTCTACCTGGGCTTGCTTTGAATTGTAATCCTTCAGATCTCAACGTCTTGAGTTGCTAGGATTACAGGTAAAAGCCACCAGTGGTGGCCGTCTACAACATATTTGTCTGTACCGTGGCTGGGAATATAGCCTAGTGGCAAGAGTGCTTGCCTTCCATACATGAAGCCCTGGGTTCAATTCCCCAGCACCACATATATAGAAAATGGCCAGAAGTGGCTCTGTGGCTCAAGTGGCAGAGTGCTAGCCTTGAGAAAAAAGAAGCCAGGGACAGTGCTCAGGCCCTGAGTCCAAGGCCTAGGACTGGCAAAAACAAACAAACAAACAAAAACAACAACAACAAAAAAAACCATATTTGTCTGTACCAGGTATCTACTTCTATGAGAATGATGTCATTTGCAAATTTAAATTGGTACATCTTTTTTGCATATATAAATCCACACTTAAAAGTCATCACACTGGTTTATTTAACCAGACAGACAGATAGATAGATAGATAGATAGATAGATAGATAGATAGATAGATAGATCTATATCTATCTATATGGCAGCAAGTTCTACTTGTGTTATATTTTAGATGTCTTGAATGAGTGCTTTGAGAAAATGGCAACCTGAACTTCCTATTTTCTTTCCAAATGAATAGTTTAACATCATTTTTCACATTTGTTTGAATTTTTCCTGCAGTTTTGCTTTATTTTTCTTGCTAGTGTTGTTGTTAATGGAGATTAGTAATGGCTAAAGAGAATAGCCATATTTCAAAATAGGGGGGTAATACTTCTTCTGTGTACTTAATTCAATTTCAGAGATATTTAAAAGAGCTTACTAATTAAAGTGTTCACTTATGGACTGTCAAGCCCTCACAAGCAGTATGGCACAGTGGAATGTGGGGAGGGCTTTGAATCGCACTCATAACCATCCATACAGTCTACTCAAGCTATTTGACTTCATTATACTCGTTCCTTAAACACACATGATAACACCTGCCTCATAGGGAAGTGAGAAGTCAATGAAATCATTTCATCCCAGCAGCCAGCATACAGTAATATGTATTTACATTGTTACAGGAATAATGTGTTAAGTGGTCTGTAAACACATGAAACACTAATAACCATATACAAACTTTAAAATTTCACATACATGTTTTCAAGACATGAAGTTTTATAAAGATGGCCACCAAGTCTGTTTTCTTTTAAGACTACAACGCCACTCTGCTAGTGCACAAATACTTAGTATTTAGATTTACAATATTTCGAAATGAAAGATAGGTCCATAATACTAAAATAGTCTAAGATAATCACTTTTAAATCCATAGATTAAAAACATATGGTGACTCACATATAAATCTGGAAACTCAAGAGTATGAGACCTGGGTTTGAGGTTTAGAACCAGGCCAGACAGACAAATCCAAAAGACTCTGTTGAAATAAGCAAAAAGCTAGAGGTGAGGGTATATCTCAAGTTGTACAGCTCTAGCTATTAACAAAAACTTCTGTAAGAGTAGGAGGCTCAGTATAAGGGATAGAGAATATGTGTGTGTGAATATGCATATATACACATTTTATAAATATATACTATGATGTATAGTATATATAAATTATATAGTATATATGTAAGTATTAATTTTGTATGCAATTCTGTGTACCCATTATTCTGATTCCAAAGCACAACCTTTTAAAGATAAGAGCCCATGAATCTGAGTTCTAAGAGACAACTTGTGGTTTAGAATGCATGCTTCAGATTCAATAGAACTTAGTTTGGATTCCAATCTCACCACCTGCTTCTATGTGTGATCTTGAACAAATGGCTGAGCAAGCCTCAATTTACCCAACCAATATAAACATTACAATACTATTTCCTAGGATTAAAGCAGATGATAAATAGGGTACTTAATGTGGAACAACTGTCAATCAATGGTATTTCTGTTCATTGGCTGTGAGGAAAAATATGTTATAATTATTTTAATGTTTTTAGTATAGAACATGACCAACTTCTCATTTAATTTAAATAATTTATTTATTTAATTATTTATTGGCCAGTCCTGGGGCTTGGGCTCAGGGCCTGAGCACTGTCCCTGTCTTTTTGCCCAAGGCTAGCACTCTACCACTTGAGCCACAGCGCCACTTATGGCTTTTTCTATATATGTGGTGCTAAGGAATAGAACCCAGGGCTTCATGTATATGAGGCAAGCACTCTACCACTAGCCCATATTACCAGCCCTTCTCATTTAAATTTTTAAACAAATGAATAAAAATAATTCAAACTACATATTCCCTTTGTCTGTTCTTTTGAAAGAAGTTTGTTGTTCTGAACAGAATGCTTCAAATTCTATACGGATGGGACTAATAGAAAATACAGAGAAATGGTTACACTCAACATTCAAACATACAGCTCCTGTTGATGCACCCTCAAATTTGACTTACATGGGTTGATTTTGGAGTTTTTAGCAGCATGACTCCATCTATATCATGTAGTAATGACCCATGTAATATAGTGAAGATTCATGTTTGGTACAGAGTAAATTTCCAAATAATTTTATTTCCATTTCCTTCTCATTAAAAAGGTATTACCAACCAGAAGAGCCAAGATTTTTTGTTTTGTTTTAATTTTACACAGCAACCTGTATCTAATATGTATCACTACATTAAGATTTTGAGATATAAAATACAGATTTTACATACTTATTTAAATTTTATTTTATTCAAAATTTCTACTTAAATTCCATATGCTAGAAATTTCTTAATTCTGAATTTATTTTGAAAATCATTCATTGTCTTGTTCTTCTTAGGACCTACAATTTTGAAAATAGTTCTTCTACATAGTCATGTAAGGAATGGAACAGGATAAAAATAACTCAGTGTTACTAGTAACAGTATGAATGAAATCAACTCAACTTTTTTCAAATTGTGGATCTCAAGTTACCTGTAACAAAATGTATTTAATGGATGGAAACACACAGTTCCTCTTTCTATGGAATAAAACAAAACTACAGGATAAGAAATACAAAAATATAGGGGCTGGGGATATGGCCTAGTGGCAAGAGAGCTTGCCTCCTATACATGAGGCCCTGGGTTCGATTCCCCAGCACCACATATACAGAAAGCGGCCAGAAGTGGCGCTGTGGCTCAAGTAGCAGAGTGCTAGCCTTGAGCAAAAGGAAGCCAGGGACAATGCTCAGGCCCTGAGTCCAAGGCCCAGGACTGGCCAAAAAAAAAAAAAAAAAGAAACACAAAAATATAAGCAATAGGTAGTTCATGAATTTTGTTTTAAAAATATATACACACATGCATATATAACATTTATATATCTATCTGTATACATATACATATATACACTAGATAACAATGTGAAATTTACTTCCCACTGCAAGTAATAGTCAAAAGTTTGGTTTGTTTAGTTTCTTTTTGACTATTCATTAGCTGCTATACAATGTTAAGGACCAGCCCATCTTTCTCTAATTGGTCCAAAAGATACCTTGACTTCTGGCCAGATGAAGTCTAGACATAGTCTATCTCTACATTTGAATTAAGTTCAATGAAAATATATAGACATGAATTACTATTAAAACAAATAATAAACTAAAAGTAATAGTGATAGTAATCAACTGGCTGTGACTTTTCAGGAATTTGCCTCCCTCTGCCTTTGGAATTGCCATCCCCTGGAGTACTACTTCTCTATGACTTCTCAAACCCCACTGAGAAATGTTCAATGATCCAGCATCCAGTTTCTTCCAGGATCAATATATATAATTTGTACTACCTTAGGGACATGAGAGATCACTTAGATTAAATAAGTGCTGATTCTCAAATTCTTCATCAAACTTTTAAGTTTCCTTAGAAACTATTGTCTATTTTATTATTGTAAATATGATGTACAGAGTGGTTACAGTTATGTAAGTCAGGTAACAAGTACATTTCTTTTTCAAAAGTGTCACCTCTTCCCTCCCCACAAGTTGTATAGTTCATTTCCAATGAAGTGTCTAGTGAGTATCACTGCTGCACTTATTCTCCTTTTGTTCCACCATTTCTGTGTTCCTCCTTACCCACCCCCCAAAACAGAGAAACTTACATATAAGAAAAAAGATACAGAAGTCAAAAACAACAACTGAAAAGAGGGGGGAATGGCAAAAGAAAAAACTCTCTTGTTTCCATTTCTTGGAATTCGTTTTGTTTTGATAATCATTTTATACGATCATATGCACATAGCTATTGAGCCTTTGTTATCCTTTCCTAAGAATAACTTCCTTTGTTTTCACTGTGTGGATGTTTAGAATCTTGTTGAATTTCAATGCAGATGCCCCTCAGTGGATGAATGGACCAAGAAAGTGTGGTATATACACACAATAGAATTGTATGCTTCCATCAGAAAAAAATTATATTGCAGTATTTGTAAGGAAATGGAAAAACTTTCACTACCTAATTTGACACATTATTGAAAGAATTGCAATGTGGATGCTTTCAAATAACAAATATTTGAGAGCCTACTGTGTGTAAAAATCAAATAGACTAGTTGAAAGGATGTCAAATTTTCCATTTAGAGAAATAATTATCTTCACATATAGAAAGTTAATCAGTAAGTCAATGCATAAAAATGTCAAGAGAATGATACAAAAATAATATGTACTGTGTAATTTCCCAAAAAAGAGACCTGAATGAAATGCACATCATACATGCATATCATCTGTTCAAAACATTACTAGTAACCCTCTTTGGCTAACAAAGTCTTGTGTCCTTATCTTAGTGCCAAAGACCCTCTATTCCTTGGCTTTCTGTCAAGTTTTACTTCATTCTTTTCCTGATAGGAACTTTTATCAATGACTCACACCCTTCCTAAGTATGCAGAATTAAATTTATTAACAATTTTTCTGGCCTGACTTAATGACTCATGCCTGTAATTTTAGCTACTTGGAAGGCAGAAAAGGGGAACACTGAAGTTCCAGGTCTGCCTGGGAAAAATGTTAGCAAGACCTCATTTCAACTAATAGCAGGATCTGGTAGCATGCTTATCCCAGTTATATGGGAACTGTCAAAAGGGGGATAATGATCCTGGCCAGTCTGGACATAAGTGCAAGATCATAGAAAAACATAATTAAAGTCCCTCCAAAGGGTTACTGGAGTAGCTCAGGTGTCAGAGCATTCTTGCTTACCTAGCATGAAACCCACCAAATCTATGTATACACACACACACACACACACACACACACACACACACACACACACACAGAATGCTAAAATCCTATCATATTTACTAGTTGAAAAATATATTGTGAAAAATTGCTACTTTCATGTAAATGATCCATAAAAGTTAATGTTGAATTTGATTAAAATATTTAAACACTTTTTGCTTTTTAAAATCATACAATTGCCTATATTTGAAATGCACATATATTGTTCTAAGATGAATTGTTGTACCCCCCAAAAATGTCACCAAGTCTCAAACTACAGTACCTTTCAACGTGGTCTTATTTAGGAATAAAGTCTTAGTAGATGAGATCAAATAAGATTAGATTAGTCAATGAACCTTAAATGAATATGATTGATGTTCTTATAAGAAGAAAAGAGACAGAGACAGGTACATAGGGAAGGTGGTATTAAGACAGATGCAGCAAAGACAGTCATGTGAAAGCAGTGGCAGACTGGAGTTTTACAAGTGGAATCCAAGAAAATGAGAGAATTACAGGCAATTACTGTAAGCCAAAAGGAAGCAATAAAAAAATTCTTATGGCTTTCAAAGGGAACATGACACTGTTGATACCCTGACTTTTAATACATCGTGTTATATACCTTCAAGATGTAAATAAAAAGGATTTGTTTAGTTTTTTAAAGAAAAAAAACCCTGCATTTCTGTTTAGCTGATCTTATCTTCTGAAAAGTAAAGGAACTGTCTTGTGTTGGGCACAGTTTTATCAATGGTTTCTTTGTATTAAAACAAGCTCCACCAGTTTCTTTTGTAGCAGCAAGTACACTTAACAGCACGTTTCAGGCTATTTTGACTTGCCCAAGCATAGTAAGATGGACGTCATAATTCATCTTCATAATTCGTACCACAGGGTTTTTGTTCATACACACAGCAGAGTTCACATGACAGCATTATAAATAAAACATTCTCATTGTTTCCCTTTTAGCATCCCATTCCTAATCCTAAACAATCATTTGAAGTGTGCTAGAATAGCTAAAAGAATGGATTTGAAAAGACATAGATTGTGTTCAAATTCTACCATATTATTCTTGACCTTATATTATTGTCCTTGTAACTACTTCCGATGTAATGTTTGACATGGCTAAGCAGACAAAGCACACAAATGTTTTAGAACAGTGCCTGTAATGAATGCTCAATAGATTATAAAGGTTATGATGATAGACTGAGAAAAAAGGATTAGTTGAGTTTTAAGAGTTACAATCATTTTGCTTACCTTCTCTTCATCCATTGACCTGGTTTTCTCTTCTTCAAAAAGCAGGTAGAACATCAATGTTTTTTCAGGGTTTGGGTTTTTTGGGGGCTTTTTTTGTTTTGTTTTGTTGTTCCTCTTGTCGTTGTTTGGTAAAAGTCTGTTCTGTTCTATCCTGACACTTGCTTATTTTATAATAATCTTAATGATTTCCATTTCTTTCTCAAATGGGAATGTTCTATCCTTGCTAAGTACATTAACTAAATTAGCAAAATAACTTTCTTTTCCTTTCTGCTAGCCATAGTTGGGAGAAGGCATATAATGAACTTAAGTATTTTTCTCCTGGGATTTTATAAAAATAAAGAAGCCAAAAGATTATGCAAATAATAACATAGTATTCCTTTGTCATGTACTAATCCACAGATTGAAGAGATTATTCAGCTTCTTTGAGTCCTGGTTTTCTTACCAATAAAATGGAAATGAATAGCTCCTCTTATAGACTGAAGTCCTCATAAACATGAAAGAAAATGTGATCATGTTTTCAAGAGTGTAGAATATCACAAAGAAATCAATGACATTAATTTTGGTAGAGATATGGAATGAGAGAATAATTCTAGTGATCTAAAAATGCTATATTTTGCTAGTAGTTAGGCATAGCTGGAAAGGTAGAACATAAAACTGGCCCTTTTGTTATTTGTTTGTTTGTTTTATGACAGTGCTAAGGCCTGAACTTGGAGCCTTCCTTATATTTCTCACTCCAGGATGGTGTTCTACCACTTGTACCACACTTCTACTTCCAGCTTTTTGCCAGTATATTGGAGGTCAGGATGTCACAGAATTTGTCTTACTTCAACCTGAACACATATATCTGAGCCTCCTGAGTAGCTAGAATTGCAGGCAACTCTAGCCACAAAACTAGTTTTGACACAATGTAGTCCACAATGGAGAAAGGCTACAAGGTAGATAGACAAATACCATGTCCAGAGCTAGTGGTTACATTAAATGATCTGCATTTAAACTAGTGAGAATAGCAATTACTGAGACACACCTGGAAAGGAGACTTGAGACAACCACAATTCTTAAAAACAGAGCAGGAAAGTAATCTAAAATTGCTCAAACTGGCTGAGTGTGCAAGTACACACCTACAATGCCAGCTACTCAAGAAGCAGAAATCAGGAAGGTTGCCATTTAAGACAAGTCCAAATAAAAAGTTAGCCAGAACCCATCTCAATGAATAAAAATCAGTCTGAATTGAATTGTGTACAGCTGTAATCCCAGATACAGAGGCAGTTTATGTAAGAGGACGGTGTTCTGAAGCATATTTGGGTCAAAAAAATGAGAAACCCTCTCTGAAAAATAACTAAATCAAAAAGTACTGAGGCCATGGGCCAAGTGGTAGGAAAAGAGCCAAGAAACTGGAAACACTATCAACAAACCAAAAAGGGAAACAAGAAGCTAAGTTTAAGATCCTCAAAAGGCATGGCAATTTGCACCACAGTACTAGGATATTTATATTTCTCTGTGCAAAGCATCAATTCTTGAAGGATAGCTAATCTAGAGCATGGATTTGAGGTAAGTGGAAGCAAGTGGAACAAACCAGCTTCCGCCAAAAAGATAGATTCTGAAATATCCTGATTAGCTTTTAAAAGACTGCGCAGTTTAAAAACAAAGCTTACACAGCCTTAGATTTCAATTTCTTTTTATTTAAAAGGAGCAAGTTCTGTACAAGGGAGTTAAATGTTTTATGGACAAGAAAGAAAATGTGCTGGAACCAGTTTATTCATCATCTTCTTTGTCCTCTTCTTCTTTCCCTTCCTCATCATCTTCATCTTCTTAATTGTCTTCCTCTTCCCTTTATGTTGCTGTTTTCACCCTTCACAACTCCCTCTTTTGCTGAATAAGGTTTTTCTTTACCTCAGTAGGCATCAATTTCCTTTTTGTATTTTTTTCCCTCAGCTTAGCAGCCATCATTTTCTCTTCTTCCTCTTCCTCTTCCTCCTCCACCTTCTCCCTCCTCTTCTCCATTTTTATATACTTACCACACTACCAAATGTACTTTATGATAGTCAAGTAGTCAAGTCCTGCTGATATTTTTCTTTTCGTTTCCTTTCTTTCTTTCTTTTTTTTTTTTTTTTGCCAGTCCTAGGGTTTGAACTTAGGGCCTGTGCCCTGGTTTCTTTTTGCTCAAGGTTAGTACATTACCACAGTGCTACTTCTGGCTTTTTCTATATATGTGGTGTTGAGGAATCAAACCCAGGGCTTCATGTATAAAAAGCAAACACTCTACCACCATATTTCCAACCCTGATGGTGGTATTTTCTGTAGTTATTAACCTTGGCCTGGTACAGAATGGGGCTTGTAAACTGGCATGCAAATTTAAAGCAAGTTCTTGTCGCTGAACGGCACAAATTACTTTTACATAGGGATGACAGTTCTTTCATCTTCAGTTGTGTGATACAGCTTATATGAAATAATTGTTGTTAAATGAATACAACTCTGTAATTGCAAACTGTTTTGTTGACATTCTAAATGCTTCTAGGTAAATACACTTTTTATTTAAAAATAAAAATAAGACTACAGTAACCCATTTTCTGATTGGGCAGAAAGATACAGCTCTGTCAAATCTCTAGACAAATTTCCCTTGTGATTTACACTTTGTGTTTGTGCTACCACAAAATATTTTGAAAGTAAAAAAGCTAAATCACTGTTTTACTCTCTCATTATTAGATGTTCCATATGTATTATCTCAGCTGAAGTTGCAAATATTTACTTCACTTTTGTTTACTATGAATTAAGTTTACTAATTTATTACCTAAAGCCAAACGATAGAACAATTGAATTGAGGTAATGGGAAGTGAATGCTGGACACAGCTCTTCTTGTGGATAAGGATTTAATACTATCCTTTGATAACTTTGCATTCTGGTTCTAAACTCAAAATTGACCACAAAGTGTCACTAGTTGAATGTTTCCAGTGATCAACAGCAAAGCTCAAGCCAGCCTTCCATGTAGAGAGAGAATGACATGCCCAAGTTGTCAGACCTCAACATCAAGTTATTGTTCTTTTTATACAGTGTGTATCTTTTTGCCCCAAGAAACTTCTTCCCCTCAGTTCATGGCAACTGTTATAGGTTATTGGATTAATAGACCATTAAAAATTAACCTGTATATCTCCTGATGTGTGTGTGTGTGTGTGTGTGTGTGTGTGTGTGTGTGTGCACCCATCTTGGAGCTTGAACTAAGGGCCTGGGCACTATCCCTTAGTTCTTTTGCTCAAGACTAGCATTCTGCTACTTGAGGGCCACAGCTCCACTTCTGGATTTTTAAAGTGATTAATTGAAGATACGAATCTCTTGGACTTTTCCTGCCTGGGTTGGCTTTGAACCTCAAAGCTCAGCCCCCTTAAGAACTGGGTTTATAGGCATGAGCCTATCTCCTGAGTTTGGAACATTCAAGTAACATTTCTATTATTTGGGTTTACAATCAACAGGTTCAAGCTTCAGTATCACACTTAGAAATATGTTAAATATGAAGTAAAATAGCCGTGATATATCAGCATAAAATGTTAGATATTGATGGCTTCGATGGTCTATATTTGTTACTAACATATAAATTGTATTTGTTACTAGCAAATAAGTAGCCAGATATGAAATTGAGTAAAAGCAGATTATTTTGTTTCTAATAAAGAATATATATAATAATTTAATGTCAATGACATTTTGGAAGTTGCCAACAATCATACTTTACACATTGAAACATAAGCAAATTCTGATGCATAGGTTTGTCATCACTCTTAGGGTCAACAGTGGTACCTGCTGGTAATTTCTGAAGTTAATACTTCCTTAAGTTTAATTCCAAAGATTTTTTTGTCTTTTGGTGTCCTCTGTCTTTAAAACCTGTACATAATACATAATATATTGCAATTGGACAACAAACAATTCCTCAATTTTTTATTCCTTAAAAGATTATAAAAGGGGCTGGGGATATAGCCTAGTGGCAAGAGTGCCTGCCTCGGATACACGAGGCCCTAGGTTCGATTCCCCAGCACCACATATGCAGAAAACGGCCAGAAGCGGCGCTGTGGCTCAAGTGGCAGAGTGCTAGCCTTGAGCGGGAAGAAGCCAGGGACAGTGCTCAGGCCCTGAGTCCAAGGCCCAGGACTGGCCAAAAAAAAAAAAAAAAAAAAAAAAAAAAAAAAAAAAAAAAAAAAGATTATAAAAGATATAATTGAAAACCTAATGAAAAAATAAAATACATAAGGATCCTATAACCATGCCTAAACATGCTAAATGTTATTTTTCTTGAAAAATATGTTAAATATTATGCTTACATATAAGCATTAATGAAGTTTGATTGCAGAATTTGAGTCCCTTGTTTTTTAAATCATTTTGCAGTGCTTTGTACTGAACCCAAAAATCTCACACGTGCTAGACAAGTGCTCTACTACTGATCATTTACCTAATATTAAAAAATAATGGTCAATTGTTTTCTCATATTCAAATTAATATGCACAAAATAAGAAGTATTTAATTAACATAATTGACTTTTCAAATATATTTGTACTAAATATTTGTATTTGAATCTAAGAAGAAATTTCAGTGCCTTTTTTATTACATCAGCTTCAGTGTAAAGATAATAGCAAGGAAAGTGATGAAAATTATTCATTGAATATTTCCCTTTGCTTGCTGTCTCAACTCTCATGTTATACTCATTCATATAAACCCCGCAATTAGCCTGAAGTTAGACACATAGCCTTTACTCATCTATAGCATTGCACTTAAAGTTATCCCTGAAGGTTACTGTCCCTGGTGCTGAAACTGGTCTGTGAAGTACTTGTATTGCAAAATGAAGCCATATCTCTAAGACATACCATGTGATTGAAATGATGGACTGGTTAATGTTAACACTGCAAATGAAGTATAAAATTTCATACATGGTGATATCTTCATATAAGATCAATAATAAGTATACTTCTTATTCTTATTATGTTACTACATGAGAGATATTTACAAATGTTTTAGACATCTGAAAATGTATTACTACTAGACAAGTAGTTAACTCTATTCATGTTAAATAGTATTTATGTAGGTGTCAGAACTAAGGGATTTGTTTTAAAAATAAATACCTGCTGTATAATTCCCTAACTATATTAAAGCACACTTGATTACAAGTAATTAGCTTTTATTTGATGCCTGTAATGACTTAGAAATTATGGTGAAATTCACTTTCCCCAGGAGGATTGTTTTGTTGATTCTGAGTTGAGGTCACATCCAGGGTATAGCAAGGCATTTATATATTCTCAAAAATAGAAGTGTAGATAGTGTTGATGTAAGTTCTCCTTTGCTAGGTAAGTGCAGAGGACCTAGTGGTCATTGGAACCCTATGACAGATAAAATCAAGATGCATATTCATAGAAAGAATAGGAGCTTTTAATCTAGACACTTCCTATTTTGTTTTGACAGTGTCTTCTGGTTTTATGTGCCCATTTCTGGACATTGGAAACCATGGAATTTTATGATGGTTGTGCAACATTTGTTTCTGCTTCATCTTTATGACCTGTATATTCATAGCAAGAATAGGATCTTTTAATCTAGATACTACCTATTTTGTTTTTACAGTGACTTCTGGTTTTATGTGCCCATTTCTGGACATTGGAAGCCATGGGATTTTATGCTGGACTGTGCAACATTTGCTTCTGCCTCAGTTTTATGACATGTATTCTTGACGAATTGAATCATAAATTACCCAGCCATTTTGTGGTTTCTCTGTTCATGATGTGTTTGACAGTATTGTGATTTGAAGTCAAGGCCTCCAACTTGCGAACACTCTACAACCTTTTTGATTTGGGGTTACTTTCAAAGAAGGTGTTACTTTTGCCCAAATCTTAGCCTCAAACCACAGCTCTTTTACATCTTCTTCCTGAATAGTTGAGATTACTAGCAACCACACCTGGCAAACACTTCACTAATTTATACTTTATATAAAAGTACTGTATGTGTGTATTTTTGTGTAGATGTATATTACATAAAACTTTCTGACATAATTGGGAATGTGATTCAATGCTAGAACACTAGCTTAACATGCTCATCGACGTTTGACCTCTACCACTATACATATAAAATATAAAAGAAAAGTTTTCATTCTGGTTGTGGGGCTTGAATTTGGGGCCTGGGCACTTTCTCTGAGCTATTACACTCAAACTTGTCATTTTATCACTTGAGGCCTTCCTCCACTTGTAGCTTCTAGGTGGTTAACTGGAAATAAGAGTTTTAGAGACCTTCCTTCCTGGGATAGCTTTAAACCATGATCCCCAGATCACTGCCTCCTGCATAGCTAGGATTACAGAGGAACATATTTTAAGTTTTCTGTAAATGAATGGCAATATATTATTTATTAATTTGATTTAATAAAATTTTAATCTAAGGGCTGGGGATATGGCCTAGTGGCAAGAGTGCTTGCCTCGTATACATGAGGCCCTGGGTTCAATTCCCCAGCACCACATATAAAGAAAACGGCCAGAAGTGGCGCTGTGGCTCAAGTGGCAGAGTGCTAGCCTTGAGCAAAAAAGAAGCCCAGGACAGTGCTCAGGCCCTGAGTCCAAGCCCCAGAACTGGCCAAAAAAAAAAAAATTTTTTTTTAATCTAAGCATTTTCCTCTATGATGAAATTATTTGTTAGCAAGAAATTTATTCTTAACTTTAAGGTTCAATCAAGATTCCCTGGGTAACTCTTTCAAACAGGATCGTGCCTGTGTTCTTTGCTTGGCTATGTTAATTTCTCAGCACCTGATTTCACTATCCAAACAACTTTTACAAAGCTTACTTATCATCCTCTTTTTTTTTTTTTTAATCTCTGGGATTGGGACTCCTCTAGCCTGTCTCTGGTCCCGATGTTTTAATAAAGTCTTACTGATACTGCTTCCTAAGGTGGTTGTTGATGTTTGTTTTTAGCTCTATCCTACCTCTCTGTTGCAGAAGATTCCATTCAGTTCAGGTCCTTGTGGGACCTTCCTTAGATCAGTGCAATAATCAGAGTTGGTCTCTTGATTCAAATGTCACATCTCCTCTTTTCTTTGCACTGACATTGGGAAGATAATTTTAGATCAGGAACTAACACCAGTTATATAAGACAAACATATATGACACCTTAAATTCTTCAATGACCTTCCAAAGATATAGAATAGAAATGTTTCATGACCTGCTCTCAACCTTTGCATTCAAATTCATTCCTTGACAGTATCTCCTATGAAAACTGTACCCAGTCATTTCAGTATAATAATATGTAATATTCATGGAACTCTTATTAGATTCCTACTACTGTATAAAATACTTTATATAGATTATGTCATTTAATCCTCAATAACTTTATTGGATAGGTGTTTCTATTAGCTTGCATAGATAAGAAATAAATGTTTTAAAAAGATTTCAAAGTCAAAGTGATAAAGGAAAGACACATAGATGCTGTGATTTGAATGCAGGAAGCATACCTCTAGAATCTGCAGTGGTCTTCTTGTACTAAGGCATTTTCCTAAATTTAACATTTTTCATAATCCTCTAAGTCTTGTATTTGTTCTATCGGTGGTCTAGAAAGCCCTGCACAAACTAGTCTATGGGACTACTCTTACTCAACCTACAGGAATTGATTCCAGTTGTCCCTTCTTTATGAACAGTTCTCCAACTCCTTGGGTCTGGTTAATGTTTTGGTTCCCATGACATCTTACAAATCTCAGAAAGGCCATGATGTGTATAACAGGCCTGAGTTGTTTGATGGCCTTATTGCTTTATTATTAGTCTTTTAATAAGCAATAAATTGTGGAAACTTAATCTAAGTTTCGTGGGATTAACAGCCTCTTTCAAGATGTTGTTATTAGGATGAAGTGATTTGTTTTTATGAGCCACACCTATCACAGTGTTGGAATATAAAAATCAATTATTAGTTCCCTCTCAACCTCCTTTCCATTGCTCTCCTGTTACCTGAGTGATACTTTTTCTTCTCACTGGTCTTGAGCTGCTTCCCCTTTCATGCTATGCTCCACAGTGTTTAGTGGCTGTTACTGAGAAATGTGAGAAATGAATGAATGACCAACTAAATGTTTAATACTAATGGACAACTGAAGAAATCTTTCTGGACATTTCATAGTCAGCCAAGGTAATAAAGAAATAATTGGCAAGCCAAGCTCTGTTGGTTCATGCTTCTAATCTTAGCTACTCAGAAGCTGTGATCTAGAGGATCATGATTCAAAACCAAACTTGGCAGAAAATTCCCAGAGATCTGTCTCCAAAATAACAAGAAAAAGCAGGAATGGTACTCTGGCTAAATTGACAGAGTGCTTGCTGTACAAGCAAGCCCAGCAAGCATAGACTTTACATTTTAAGCTCTAGTACTAGAAAGAGAGGGGGAGAGAAAGAGATGGAGAGAGAGATAGAGAAAGAGAGAGAGAGGGGAAAGGAGAAAGAGGATGGTAGGGGAGAAAAAAATAATTGGCAAAGGAGATATTTTGGTTATGCTTTTTCCTTTTTTCCATAACATCTAAAACTATTTCCTTCTGATTAAAAATCACAAATAAATTATCTCACTAAATGGTGGGGTTCAGCTTTGGCCTTGAGGGCGAAAGGCAGAGGAGAGCGCTCCCGAGACGCCGCCCTTCCCCCAGCCCTGGGGGAATGTGGAAGCAGGCCACAATTCTTTGGGTCTGGAACCAGAAGAACTGGCTTTCGACCAGCCCCCCAACTTTCTCGCCAGCCCATGTGCTCCCCATTCACGCGGGCTTTGCCCCTGGGGTGGTGCCATCCAGGTGACGTTAGCTCATGAGGGGGTCTTATGACAAGCTCGCCAGCCTATCGCCAGCTCTTGGTCGATCACCCCTTTTCTCGTCACCCCCTACTATATCAACTGCTAGCCACTCCCTTATTAAATCAGATTTGCTCTTGAAGCATCTCCGAGATCCGCGTATGCCTGGCTTTCTTCAAGGGTAAGGAGGGAGGAAAAGCGATCTCGTATGGCCGCATGCACCTGAGGTCTTTCATGAGCCCCCCACTCCACTCTGGCCTTACCTGTGGGTTGGGTGACTAGGGGAGAGGGTGAGAAAGGGAGCGATTAGAGTAGAGCCTGACCCCCCGTGCCAGGGGAGGTGACTCGAGCCCAGCAACTGAAGAAACTAAAATATATAATCATGTGATTTTTAAAATAATTTTATGAGGGCTGGGGATATAGCCTAGTGGCAAGAGTGCCTGCCTCGGATACACGAGGCCCTAGGTTCGATTCCCCAGCACCACATATACAGAAAACGGCCAGAAGCGGCGCTGTGGCTCAAGTGGCGGAGTGCTAGCCTTGAGCGGGAAGAAGCCAGGGACAGTGCTCAGGCCCTGAGTCCAAGGCCCAGGACTGGCCAAAAAAAAATAAATAAATAAAATAATAATAATAATAATAATAATAATAATAATAATAATAATAATTTTATGAGCTGTGTACCACTGTCAGGTGATCCTAGCTATTCAGGACACTGATATCTGAGGATTGTGGACTGAAGCCAGCCTGGACAGGAAACTCAATGAAGCTCTTATCCAATTAGCCACGAAAAAGCCAGAAGTGGAAGTATGGCTCAAGTACATGAGTGACAGCCTGAATAAAAAAGCTCAGGGACGTTTCGCAGGCCCAGAGTTCAAGCTGTAGGACTAGCGCGCATGTGCACACACACAAACACAGACACATACACACACACACATTTTATGGCCTATTCCATTCTCAAGAGGTAAAGACAGGATCCTGGTCTGATGTCAGCTACTGAAAAAATGAGACCCTAACTGTATATAACAACAACAAAAATAAAACTAAAGTCAAAAGGACTGAAGAATACATGAACAAACAAAAGACCTAAGTTTAGCTCTAGTGTTACATAAATACACACACACACACACACATACACACACACAAAAAATCCTTTTATATACTTAGAGTATAGAACAATTCAAGCCATCTAAAATCTTCTAATATGTTCAATCTGGTATAGTTAGTTGTGTTGTTCTAGGTACTTTTGATTTATAACTTGAAAAAGAAATCTCCTAGGGCAGCCAGCATGTGCTTTTGTCTTATGAAGTAAAATTAGAAACAGAGGAAACTTATGTAAAATGTTTGAAAACACTGTATTACTACTCTTATGTCAATTTATACCATTCTGAATACATATTGGTAAACTTCTGAACCCCACACTAACTACTATTAGATAAAATCATAGTGAGAAAGACATAACAAATATTATCTTAAGTATGTGAAAAGATTGGAGATCTACAAAATCAGGAGATTGTTGTAGTTGGACTCCAGACAAGACTTAGCTGCTTTTCAAAGGAATAAAACTACAGATAATCCTATGACAGGTTGAAATAAGTCATGATTTCCAAAAATAACGTTGTGTAGGTTGTCTGTGTAAATATATTAAAAAATCTGAGTTATTTGAAAATGAAGGAAGTGGTGCTATGGCTCAAGTGGTAGAGTGCTAGCATTGAGCACAGAGAGGCTGAGGAACATCACCCAGGCCCTAAGTTCAAGCCGCACAACTGACCAAAACAAACAAACAAACAAAAACACCTGAAAATGAATAGCAAGTCCTTGAAACAGTTGTACATCTTGTAAAAGCCTGAATTCAGGAGCAAAATCCTTATGAAGCTGCCTTCAGGTTTTATCAATAAAGTCTTTTATTCCTCTTTCTAAAGTTAAAAATTAAGCCTCCTCTTCTTCCCTTAGTATTTTCTGCTCTCCGGTCCTAGGAGATTGAAAATACTTTTAAAATTCCAACTTTACTTCTCTAACATTGAAGCAGGGCCAAGGCAAGATGTAAAGTGTTGAATTTTTATTTATCTATTTACTTTTGGTCGGTGGTGAGGATTGGAATCTGGTTCTTGGTGCTCTCTCTAAGCTAGAGATCTACCACTTTGAGCCATAATTCCACTTCCGGTTTCTTGGTGGTTAACTGGAACAGATAAGAGTCTCACAGACTTTCCTGCCCTGGCTGGCTTTGAACTGTGATCCTCAGATCTCATACTCCTGAGTAGCTAGGATGCTGCCTGGCTAGTGCTCAATTTTATAGTATAGCCTCATTTCTACTGAAAGAAGAGACTCATTACTTTTTCCTAGTATATAGGCTCATTCAAAATACAATACAAGAGGGCTAGGAATTTGGCATAGTAGTAGAGTGCTTGGTTGGCATTCATGAGGCCCTGGGTTCAATTCGTTGGTACCACTTAAACAAAATAAATAAATTTTAAAAAATCAAACACAAAAATTATGTATTTAAGTAACTCTTGAAGTATGTAGTTAAATCATTAAATTAAAAGAAGAATTACAATTACAAATACAAAGCTACAAAACCTCAGTCCTTGAAGAGTTTGTTCTAGTAACATGTCAGCCCCTTATATAATTTGTTTTTCATGAACATGGAACATCATGTGAGGACTTTAGGGATTCATTTTGACTAGAAAAGAGACATTAAATGCTAGCTGTCTTTTCATGGAAGTTTTTCAATGGAAATTACGCATGGTATCTTAAATTTGGGGCTGCCTAAATGCCTAGAGATAGAAGGATGATTAAATAACATTTACATTTTGTGCAACATTTGGATTCAGTTATTAGGAAAGGATTTTGAAAGCAAAGTCAAATCTAGTTCTTCATATCCTGCTGATTTTGCTTCTCATCTTTGTTAGGGTAAAAATCTATCAAAGGTTAGGGGCACATTAATGGAAGGGACATGTTCTCAGGTTATATTTGTTTATGTATTTTTCCAATTTATATAATTGTAAGTTTAAAATGAAAATTATAAACTATCACAAATATGCACATCAGAGTAGTGCCAGACTGGTTGTTTCTGTCACCTTTCTGTCACCCTATCCTAACTGATCCTTCATCTCCCTTCTGAATTCTGACAGCCCAGAATGCATTTGTTCCCCAGCTGCTATTATAGCTTCTGAATAGCTATGTGAACAACTTTGGTGACTGATTTGTCAGTGACATAGGTACTTTTCTTCTTTTTCCTAGCTAGCTAACATACTAGTTTGTTTATATAATGTATTAGAGGAATTGTTTATTTTCTTGTTTAAACCACAGTTATTTGAACCTCTATCATAGCCACCAAAACCATATCTTAATACAAAATTTGGTTTCTGAAAAAGGAGTAGAACAGTGCTAAATTTAAAGTATAGTGCTTTGTATTAGAGTTCCCCAACAGATGACTTCTGCTATACCATGGAATAATATTTGGAAAACCATTATCCATTATCCACGATGCTGTGAAAAGGAAGAGCACATGCCACATGAACCCGTAACTCCAAAGGGAGATTTAAAATGTCAGACTTTATGGTCTGCTTCTTGCTTTTATTAGCAAAGTCTCAGATGGAATTGAGACTGAAGCTAATCAACCCAGATCAGAGTAGAAAAGGATGGCAACTATATTAAGAAGGTTCTGTGTCATTGGCTTGAGATGTGAGTGGCCTGAAATTCTGAGAAGACCTGCAAAGTAACTCCTTAATTACTTCCCTATACTGAAGCAACTGGAAGAGGTTGCTCTTAAGAGATACCTTTCGCAGGCATTTAGGTTGTGGCCCTAAGCTATGGATGCCAAACAATAAAATTCAACTTAGTGGCAAACATTAGAATAATAGTATTGCCTTCCCACCAAAACATTTAACCTCAGGTCACTGCTACTGAGGTGGGAGGTGGTATATAATAGCATCCAAAGGGAAGCAAGTAAATATTAGCGAGTTTACATACTTAATTTTATCAAAAGATGTTTGGTGAGGTCAACTTACTTATTAAATTGTTCATATATGTTTCAAGTCAACTACAATTTTGAAAGTGTTCTATTGTTAGTCTTTAATAGCTGGATTGAACATTGTACTCTTGAAACAAATTCTGGGCTTCTGATCACATAAAATAATATTTATTGAAATGAACTCCAGGAACTGGAAACAAGAGAGTTTTTCTTTATTATTGTTTTTCATATCTCTTCTTTTTGTCTTGTTGGTTTGCTTATGTATCTTTAGGAGGATAAATAGGGGCACAGAAGTGGAGGGAAATTGGTGAACAAATGCAGCAGTGGTACTCATTAGACACTGTGTTGAAAATAAACTATACAACTTACAGGGGGGACAAGGAGGGGAAAAGTGCAGCAGAGGGAAGAAAGGGGTAGGTACATTACCAAAAAAGAAATTTACTCATTACCTGACTTATGTAACTGAGAATCCTCTGCACATAACCTTTATAATAACAATAAAATTTTAAGAAATATCCCGGGTCCCAAACTTACACTATCAGGAGGCAAGTAAAAAATTGTCATCTCTCTCCCTAAGTCAGCTCACAAGGAGTCCTTGTCTATGTTCAGTCCCACAAAGGCAAAGGGAAAAAATGATAAGGGGAGAACCTCCAGAACTTGACCGGAGAAGTCAGTGAATGAATTTTTCCAAAGAACAGAGCCAGAGGCTAAACAAGTAACTACATTCCATTTCCAGGACAGAAAGCTTGAGTGTTAGATCATTTCCAGGATCTTATAAGTAATAAAAACTAGAGGTGTCTGGATGTTTTCTAATATTTTCTCTCCAAAAGAGTTTTTTATTATAGATTCCCTATTCCTATGACATGCTTCAATATGGAGTAAAGTTACTAATTATCATCTAAATTTATAAGGACCCATTTCTGGACTTCATAGAGACACTGCATACCACTGTGGATGGCATAAACATAGAGTATCTGTCCAGCTATTATAAACATAAATATATATAAAGAGAGGGGTGGCTGTGGATGTTTGAATAGCCAGAGTTAAAGTGAATGATAGCTAAGTATCTCTCAATATCTTTTCTCAGTCTTTTTAGTAATCCCCAGATTTTAAGTGAGCTTCTGACTATTTAGGATGAATATTATGCTGGTTAACATCCTTACAAGTATTGTGGCAAAGTATAGCTCATTAAAGCCGAAGTTATGTCTTTATCTCCTAAGGAATGAATCATTGTGAAACATCTTGCTACCCTTCCAAGTGGTTATTGGGTATATTAGTGCACTACTTGAGATTATGCAGGTGAGCACACTTGGTTAGTCACTGGAGAAGTAAGAAGCCTAGTTCTCCACTTACTTTATAGAATTGAACTATTATACTGGCTCAGAATGTGCAGTGAGAAAGAAACAGACATTCCATCTTGGGAACAGTCTGTTAATTTGGACTTATAACACTTCAGCCAAAGTTAGGTTTTAACTAATAAAACTGGCTTAATTAAACATTGTATTAAAATGGCAAAAGTCATTGGGAATATTGCTACAAAGTAGAACATCCTAAAATCAAATTTCTCATTATTTTTAGAAGGAGTAGATTTTATTTTCAACATAGAATAAAACAGAAAATTAGCCATATACAACATTTGTTTTCCAGTTTGAACACTTACTTAAAAATATTACTTTTTTTCAAAGGTCTATATGTAAAGAATTAAAAACATATGTACACATAAGCATATGTAGATTTATTGAACTTGACAAAGACATCATTCTAATCATAGGCTTATATAAACTAAATAATGAAGAACTTAGAAATAATCACTTTGTATCATCTATTTTTGTATTGCTTTTCCTGAATGTAACCCTAAGGTTTATATGAAAAATGTTGCCTGTAATGAGTTAATAAAAATAGGAATTGTAATGATCCAAATAATTTCCAGCATATTCTAAACTCTTAATATATAACTAAATTCTAAGCAATGGTCATAGTACTACTCAAAATTAATTTGTTGATATCAAGAAGCTAAGCCAGATTTGTTTAATCTGTGTGATTTTCCCCTTGAACTTCTATTTTCACCCTACAGTAGAAAAGGTGGTCTGCTCAGAATAAAAGAACATATGGAAAAACAGGGTTTCCTAAGTGTCAAAAATATGAACCAGAGTCAGGGGCCAGTGGCTTATGCCTGTAATCCTAGCTACTACTCAGAAGGCTGAGAGTTTAAGATTGAAGCTCAAAGCCAGCTTGAAAAGTAAAGTCTGTTAAGATTCTTATCTCAAATTAACCACCAAAATTCTGGAAGGGAAAAAAAGCAACTCAAAGACAGCACCCCAGAACCAGCACTTACACAAAAAAGTTTTAACCATTCAATATAGGAAGTAGAATAACAGCATTGTTGTCTTTTTCAGGATTCTGCAGAAGTAAATTGCTCAGTTGTAGAAAACAAAAGTAATCATTTTGATTACTTTTGGGGTATACTGTGCTATATGTATTCACTTGGATATAGGAACAGAGAATTGAAATAGTTGAAATTGATCTACTAGTAGGATTTTTCGGGGAGTTTTCACCAGAATAATAAATGAAACTAAGGATATTAGTTTGAGTATAGTTGTATTATATTGCATGATATCATATTTTATGTATTTTATCAAAAGAAGTAAGTAACTTTAGACAGGCACAATGAATAAACTTGGAAAATAGAAAGGGGATCTCTCTAGATCACCTTGTCTCCATCACTCTGAGATCAGAGACCAAAGTAGGAGTAAGAATGAGAAATTATTGAAAGATTAACATAAGTATCTCTTTGTTAATGAATATTATGTTATCAATATTGAAATGTGGTTTTTTGACATCGAACCTTTTGAGATCAAAAGAACATGTCAGTGGAAGACTGAGTTCAAGAAAAAGTACAGGTCTCAGAGCTGTGGAAGTTAGAAACCCATGAGGCTAGTATGTTAGAAAAACCTACTGCAAGGGTATAGAAGGGAAGCCAAATGACAATAACAGGACTTGAGTGGAGATGAAATTCTGGAATAATTATGGTGATGGTTAGTAGAATATGGTATAACTAGATGGATAGACAGACAAATAGATACCTAAAGGAATTTTTATAGTAGATGAGTAATGATTTGGGCAGACAATGTGAGAAGTAAAATTATTCCAATCCACTTCTAATGCTGTAATAACCTCACCTCAATCACTGAAAGCTGGATATGATGACATGTGTCTGTCATTTCAGCGTCACAGAAAGCATACATAGAATTGCAGTCTGTGATGGCCTATGAATGAAGGGGAGAAACTATTAGAAAAAAAAAACAAAACAAAAGTAGAAGGAACAAGAGGTATGGCTCAAATTGTATTAACACCTGTTTGATAAGCAAGTAGAAGTCCTCTAGCTCATCCCCCCCCTCAATTATTATTGTTTTGTTAAAGAAATCCTATTCTCTGTACATGGGTAGAGATAAGTTCATCACAAAGATACCATTCACCTAGAATTTTTTTCAAATTTTTATTATCAAACTTATGTACAGAGATGTTACAGTTTCATACGTTAGGCATTGGATACATTTCTTGTACTCTTTGTTACCTTGTCCCTCATACCCCCCTCCCTCCTCCCCCTTTCCCTTCCCCCCATGAGGTGTTCAGTTCACTTACACCAAACAGTTTTGCAAGTATTGCTTTTGTAGTTGTTAGTCTTTTTTTACCCTGTGTCTCTCGATTTTGGTATTCCCTTTGAATTTCCTAGTTCCAATACCAGTATACACGGTTTCCAATATACTCAGATAAGATTACAGAGATAGTGTAGGTACAACCACAGGAAGGTGATACAGGAACATCATCAATAAGAGAAGCTACAGATACACATGGGACGTTGAAAGTAGTTACAACTGTGATATAACAATCGTTTCCATATCATGGAGTTCATTTCACTTAGTATCATCTTATGTGTTCATAAGGGTATAGCTATTGGGCTCTTGTGATGCTCTGCTATGACTTGCCTAAACCTGTGCTAATTATTCCCAATAAGGGAGACCATAGAGTCTATGTTTCTTTGGGTCTGGCTCACTTCACTTAGTATAATTTTTCCAAGTCCTTCCATTTCCTTACAAATGGGGCAATGTCATTCTTTCTGATAGAGGCATAAAATTCCATTGTGTATATGTACCACATTTTCCTGATCCATTCATCTACTGAGGGGCATCTGGGTTGGTTCCAGATTCTAGCTATGACAAATTGCGCTGCGATGAACATTGTTGTGCTGGTGGCTGTACTGTGATTTTGTTTGTGGTCTTTTGGATAGATACCCAGAAGTGGGGCTGCTGGGTCATAGGGGAGTTCTATATTTAGCCTTCAGAGGAATCTCCATACTGCTTGCCAGAGTGGCTGAACCAGTTTACATTCCCACCAACAATGAAGTAGGGTTCCCTTTTGGCCACATCCCCTCCAACAATTGTTATTGTTAGTTTTCTTGATATAGGACATTCTTACTGTGGTGAGATGGAATCTCAATGTTGTTTTGATTTGCATTTCTTTTATGGCCAGTGATGTAGAGAACTTTTTCATATGTCTCTTGGCCATTCTCATTTCCTCATCAGAGAAGTCTCTTTGTAAGTCTTTGGCCCACTTGATGAGAGGGCTATTGGTTCTTTGCGGTTTTGTTTTGGAGGAAGGTAATTTTTTTAGTTCTGCATATATTTTAGATATGAGGCCTTTGTCCGTTGAATGGCTGGTAAAGATCTTCTCCCAGTCTGTGGGCTTTCTGTTTATCTTGCGAGCTATGTCTTTTGCCGTGCAGAAGCTCTGCAGTTTGATGCAGTCCATTTGTCCAACCTTTCTTTGATTTGTAGCATTTCTGGGTCTTTGTTAAGGAAGTTCTGTCCTGCGCCACAGAGCCCAGGTGTTTCTCCTACTCCTTCCTTTAGTGTTTTCAGGGTGTTTGTTTTGATTTGTTTGATTTCTTTAATCCATTCAGAATTGATTTTGGTGCAGGGTGATATATACGGATCTAGTTTTAGTTTGTTGCATGTGTTGAGCCAGTTTTGCCAGCACCATTTGTTAAAGAGGCTATCCACCTAGAATTTTTTTTACTTTAACTTAGGGTAGGAGACTGAGTATAAACAATACCAAAACTACCTGTGATGTTATGGTAAGGAATGTCACCATTTCATTTTGGAAGCAACATACAATCTTTTCTTCATAGAAAACTTTGTCATTTTTGAGCCAGTTTATCAGTTCAGAAATGTCTTTTCCAAAGCCCTTAGCTGTGCCTTTTTAGGTTAAAATAAAGTGCTGTCTTCATGGAGCATACTTCCCAAGGGATCAATAAAAATCAACTTCAAATCCAATGTCTATTTGTCAGTCAAGACATGTAAAGTTTTATGAGTCTCCTGGGATTTTCTCACTTGTTAAAGATTCTATAGAAAAATTAAATAGATGCCCAAATCTCAAGAGATCTTTGAGGAACATAACTTGAAATATGGAGACAAATTTTGTTGGCAAAGATCTGTTTTCCAATATATTTTAAGTTGTACAAAGGAGATTCATTTCAACAAGTCAGAATGTGAGTATGATGAATCTTGGTCAATGTCACCCTTTCCATGGTTCTGGCTTAGATCTTAACTTGTGGGCAAAGATAGGAATGGAATATACATAAAAAAAATGTAAGGAACAATATTAGTTCTGTCTTGCAGAATATAACAAGAGAAAACTTTGAAGAACTACTAAACATGTAAAAATTAATAAATGAACCAGCCTTTGAAAGGAAGATCCTTTTATTATTAATTTCTTAAACATAGATATTTAATAGCTATTTACATGATTACCAATGGTTTTGGTGAATATGAATTTCAAATTTATTAATATGAAAGAAAGGTAAGTATTTGGGTTCATGTAGATTAAGAGAAAATGTTCTCAGTTTTTTCAATTTGAGTTTATTAAACATTCTAATCTACTTTTAAATATGTGTCCCCAACACAAATTAGCTTTTCCTGGCCCTATTTACAGCTCCCAACATCTATAATGTACTGCAATGTACATGAACAGTTGATTTATATATGCACAGATTGACCTTTATATGCATCCATGGATTCAACCAACCTTAGACAGTAAAAAATATACATATATAACATATATACACATAAGCATATGTATATGCATAAATAAGCATATATTGTATAATATTCTATATGTTGAATATAATATAGTAACTATAATATTGATATTAATATTATCATGGAGTATATTAATTATATTATGGTATATAACACATGTATAATATATACATATATATTCTATAGTCTACATTGAAAACAATCTTTTTCTTGTCATGAATCCCTATTTATATAGCTTTTATATTGAAATAGGTACTATAAGTAATCTGGAGATGATATCAACTGTACAGGAGAATGTATATATGTTATATACAAATTCTATGTCATTTTATCTAAGTGTCTTGAATGTCATGATTTTATCTGAAGATTATCTGAAACCATTTCTCCCATAGAAATCATAGTGTTTCCTCTTAGAATCCCATTAACTTCACAATCTTCTCTTTCTTCATGCTCATCCACAGGTAATAAACTACAGCCCTCTTTTGTTAGACTCATTAGAGGAGAAATAGTACTTTACTTATTGTAAAAGACCAACTGAAAGGTACTCCTTTTGTCACAGTAAATGGGCTCACCCTATCAAGTCTATAAAGTACTAAGAAATTTAACACAGCTTAAAATTGGGTAGCACAGTTTGAGTCCAGACTTAACTAGGCAATTTGCAAACTGTGCAGTGAGGATGTTACAGAGCCTTGGTCATATCTTTCTTGAGGCAGCAACAATTGTACCACATATGGTTTCTTCAGCTGTTCTATCCATTTCCCTGCTCTTGTAGAAGGGAGTTTTCAACTTGCAACAATAGTATACTTATTTTTTGTTCATATTCATGAGCAGGACCTAATAAGATAAAACAAAATCTCCAATAATCCAGTCTATCGTTGTGGAAGTTGTAATCACAGCATTTTTGCTGTGAAAATACAGGACAGCAGGATTCTTGAGTGTATGCCCCAGGATTCACTAAAGTGAGAAAATTGTGGGCACAGAGGAAAATTGCAAAGATGTGGCAAAGCATCACATTTGTCTATGTTTTTCTGTGTACAAATCAAAATTAGAATAAATATAGAGTTTTTCTACATCAAATGTTCATAGCAACATCTCTTTCCCTTGGGGATGATCTACTTCTTTTATTCAGTCAACAGAGATGTGTTAGGGCTTATAACTTGTTCTACGCACTAGTGATCTAACATGGCCTTATATAGGATTCTTTGCCCTCAATGGTTGAAAGATAAGCAAATAATTAAATCAAGTAACACTTGAAGAAAACAAAACACGACGATAGAACTGTCTCTCAGAAGAGATTATATGAAAAAAGGAATATTGAGAAAAAGATATGAAGCAATAAAGAGGCAACTGTTATTTCTATGATTTAAAATCAGAATCAGAAGCTGAGTGCAATGGCTCATGCATGTAACCAGATGTTTTGGGAGGCAGAGAGTGGAATGACTGAGGTTCAGGACAATCATAGGCAAGAATTTAAGGAGGTGCCCTCTGTTTAAATCAGTAAGCGCTTTATGTGACATGTGTCTATCATTCTCACTGTGTAGGATGGGATGCCAGCACCAGGCAAAAACCTGAGACCCTGACTGAAAAATGAACTAAAAGCAAAATTGAGCTAGAGGTCTGGAGGTGTGGGTCTAGTGGTAAAGCATGTAAGTTAAAAAACAAAAACAAAAACAAAAAAACAGAACCAGTTTGCTTGTTACAGAAGCATAACTGGCACTGGTAGCTTATGCCTATGTTTCTAGTTACTACAGAGACTTAGAAGGATTTTAATACAAAGATAGTCTAGGCAGAAAAGTCCAAGAGACTCTTATCTCTAATTATTTAGTAAAATTCTGGATGTAAGTACTCAAATAGTAGACTACCAACCAAGAAAAAACTAAGCAAAGGCACAAGGCCATGAGTTCAAACCTTAGTACCAGCACAAGAAAAAAAACATGAAAAAAGTTATCTAATTACTAGGTACTTTAAATATCATATGTATTACTGAATTTCCTAGAACAATTGGCAAACATATTCATTACTTTTATTTTAATCAACATTTATGACCCTAGTCATTTTTCCAAAAACTGCCTCTAAATATTATAGCTGAATTAAGTTCTCACTCTAATCCTATCACCCAATGGGTGTTAAATTTTAACACATAAACCTTAGAAGATACTGAAACCTAACCTAAACTATATCAAGCTGTCTTGGGTTATAATTGTATAAGACCAATTTGGATGATCATTGACAAATTTCTTTCTTTTTCTATTTCCTGCTTCTTTCTATACTTTCCAATTTGATAAATTCAACTAATATTTTCTCTAGATTTAATACTCATACTTCTCTCTAACTTTCTCCCTGACTCCAACTGTGTGGAAAGTAGTATCTCTGTTTATGAAAGGATGTGAGGATATATAGAAGTTGAGAATGTAGATGAGTAAGAGTAGAAAATTCAGAAAGGCCTACCTAATATCATCCTTGGTTTCCAGTCAAAACTTTCTATATAGGCCCTCCTTGATATACCAAACACTTATTCAGCTAATAATGAAGTGATATTTTTATGCTTAGTTTAGTACCATTTTTTTTCTTCATAGCACTTTCTGCAACCCTGTGAGATGTTACATAGCAGGACAGGAAGAAGGCAGGATTTTGATGGACAGACTATATGCAAATTACCTGTGTAACCCCTGTGAGGAAAACAGCATTCAGAGTAGTTAAGACATTGCCTTGTAGATCTGTGTCTGGACCTTTGCATTCCTGGATGTTACTGTTTGAATCTATACTCTAGATGTTCATGTGTTAGAAAGTTCATTCCAAATTTTAACTGTTCATATTTTGAGATGGGGTAATTTGAAAGGGGTTTAAGGGTTAGATTAGTACAAGAGAATGGAGCCCTTATGATGATGGCCTTAGTTGCTTCCTAAGACATATCTGAGCTGGTACCCTTGCTCTGGCTTGCCATGTGATATCTGAATTGTTTTGACATGGCACCAAGGCTCTTGTAGATTCCGGATGTCCAATCTCTGGAACTATAAGAAAAAAAATCTATGTTCTTTAGAAATTACCCAGACTTGGGCTGGGAATGTGGTCTAATGGTAGACTGCTTGATTACCATGCATGAAGCCTTGGGTTTGATTCCATAGCACCACATAAACAGAAAAAGCTGAAAGTGGCACTGTGGTTCAAGTCATAGACTGCTAGCCTTAAGCAATAAGAAGCTCAAGGGCAGTGCCAAGGCCCTGAGTTCAAGCACCAGGACTGGCAAAAAAAAATTTATCCAGACTCAACTATAATGTTACTGGAGCAGAAAACAGACTACAACACTAGACTATGACAAATTCATTATGATAGCAATGAGATCCTCTTCATGTGTAATTAAAAAATACATGAAGTATGACATGATACCGTGAGGAAACATAATTCTGGTCCATCTTGTTGATTGTCTGCTTGGGGCTTATTTATTAGACCTACAAATAAAGGTATCAAGAAATACATATTTCTCCATGAAGAGAGCTATTTATATTTGAGGTGAGAGAGTTCTTTTGCCAGACTATCCTAAGAATTGTGGAACTTTCTGCATTTATGCTGTATCTCCTGCACCTGCACTAAACACTGGGGGCACTTCTAAATCATAGTGACCACCATCACTTCCACTCCACTTCTCACTGCCTTCTTTGGGACCCTAGGACTCCAGGGATAAAAAGTAGTGAAAGGGGATGTTTCTGAATCTACTTGAGACTTCTGGGTTACTTTGGAAACATAGTATCAGGATATGAACTTAACCAAATAACCAAATAGAAAATGTCCTGAGGGCAGAGTCAAATTAACCCTGTTTAGGAAGTTCTAAAATCAGTGAAGGAAATTAGAGAAAGTTCATAGGATTAAACTGAGCACAGCAAATCACCTAAGACATGGGGATGATTCTCAAACATTTCTAGGTTATCCCTCTTTACCCTGTCCTAGATCCACAGGCTAATCCACTCTGCTTTAGTCTCCACCCCCATTCTCCCCAGAGGGTCTCTACATACATTTTGCAAGAACAATCTCTGTCACTTAAGGACTTTTTTTTTTAAGTTTTTATTATAAAACTGATGTACAGAGAGGTTACAGTTTCATACGTTAGGCATTGGATACATTTCTTGTACTGTTTGTTACCTTGTCCCTCATACCCCCCTCCACCCTCCCCCTTTCCCACCCTGAGGTGTTCAGTTCCCTTACACCATACAGTTTTGCAAGTATTGCTTTTGTTGTTGTTTCTCTTAATTTACCCTTTGTCTCTCAATTTTGGTATTCCCTCTCAATTCCCTAATTCTAATACCAGTATACACGGTTTCCAATATACTCAGATAAGATTACAGAGATAGTGTAGATACAATCACAAGAAGGTGATACAAGAACATCATCAACAGTATAAACTACAGATACACATGGGATGTTGAAAGTAGTTACAACTGTGATATAACAACCGTTTCCATAAAATGGAGGTCATTTCACTTAGCATCATCTTATGTGATCATAAGGGTATTGTTATTGGGCTCTTGTGATCCTTTGCTCTGGCTTGCCTAATCCTGTGCTAATTATTCCCAATAAGGGAGACAATAGAGTCCATGTTTCTTTGGGTCTGGCTCACTTCACTTAGTATAATTTTTTCCAAGTCCTTCCATTTCCTTACAAATGGGGCAAGTCATTCTTTCTGATAGAGGCATAAAATTCCATTGTGTATATGTACCACATTTTCCTGATCCATTCGTCTACGGAGGGGCATCTGGGTTGGTTCCAGATTCTCGCTATGACAAATTGAGCTGCAATGAACATTGTTGTGCTGGTGGATTTACTGTGAATTTGTTTGTGGATTTGTGGATAAATACCCAAAAGTGGGGTTGATGGGTCATAGGGGAGTTCTACATTTAGCCTTCTGAGGAATCTCCATACTGCTTGCCAGAGTGGCTGAACCAGTTTACATTCCCACCAACAATGAAGTAGGGTTCCCTTTTGGCCACATCCCCTCCAACAACTGTTATTGTTAGTTTTCTTGATATAGGACATTCTTACTGTGGTGAGATGGAATCTCAATGTTGTTTTGATTTGCATTTCTTTTATGGCCAGTGATGTAGAGCACTTTTTCATATGTCTCTTGGCCATTCTCATTTCCTCATCAGAGAAGTCTCTTTGTAGGTCTTTAGCCCACTTGATGAGCGGGCTATTAGTTCTTTGCGGTTTTGTTTTGGAGGAAGATAATTTTTTTAGTTCTGCATATATTTTATATGTGAGGCCTTTGTCCATTGAATGGCAGGTAAAGATCTTCTCCCAGTCTGTGGGCTTTCTGTTTATCTTGCGAGCTATGTCCTTTGCCGTGCAGAAGCTCTGCAGTTTGATGCAGTCCCATTTGTCCAACCTTTCTTTGATTTGTAGCCTTTCTGGGTCTTTGTTAAGGAAGTTCCGTCCTGAGCCAAGGAGCCCAAGTGTTTCTCCTACTTCTTCCTTTAGTGTTTTCAGGGTGTTGGTTTTGATTTCAAGGTCTTTAATCCATTTGGAATTGATTTTGGTGCAGGGTGATATATAAGGATCTAGTTTTAGTTTGTTGCATGTGTTAAGCCAGTTTTTCCAGCACAATTTGTTAAAGAGGCTATCTTTCTTCCAAACTATTGTTTTAGCCCCTTTATCAAAGATTAAGTAGGCGTAGTTCTGTGGGTTCATTCCCGGGTCTTCAATTCTGTTCCATTGGTCTTCAGGCCTGTTCCAGTGCCAATACCAAGCTGTTTTTATTACTATAGATTTATAATACAACTTGAAGTTGGGTATTGTAATTCCTCCAGCACTGTTCTTTCTGCTTAGGATTGTTTTTGCTATTCTAGGTCTTTTATTATTCCATATGAATTTCCCGATTGCTTCCTCTATTTCATAAAAAAATGTTGTTGGGATATTAATGGGTATTGCATTGAATTTGTAGATAGCCTTTGGCAATATTGCCATTTTGATTATATTAATCCTCCCAATCCAGGAGCATGGGAGGTTTTTCCATTTCCTTAGTTCTGACTTAATTTCGTTTTTCAAGGTTTTAAAGTTCTCCTCAAAGAGGTCTTTCACTTCTTTGGTTAAGGTTATTCCTAGGTATTTTATGTTTTGGGGGGCTATTGCAAAGGGTGTTGCTTTCCTGATATCAGCCTCGGTCTTTGGGTCGTTAGCATAGAGAAAGGCCGTTGATTTTTGAGGGTTTATTTTATATCCTGCAACTTTGCCAAAGTTTTGGATCAGATCTAGTAGCTTGGTGGTAGAGTCTATGGGATTCTTTAGGTATAGGATCATGTCATCTGCGAAGAGAGAGAGTTTAACTTCATCTTTACCTACTTGGATCCCCTTTATATTTTCTTCTTGCCTGATTGCTCTGGCTAGGAATTCTAGTACTATGTTGAAGAGCAGGGGAGAGAGTGGACATCCCTGCCTTGTTCCTGATTTTAATGGGAATGGCTTTAGTTTTTCACCATTTAGAGTTATGCTTGCTCTTGGTTTGTCATAAACTGTCTTGATTATATTCAGGAATGTTCCCTGGAATCCCAGTTTTTCCAGGGCTTTTAGCATAAATGGGTGCTGGATTTTATCCAACGCTTTTTCCACATCCAGAGATAAAACCATGTGGTTCTTTATCTTGCTCTGGTTGATGTGGTGGATTACATTAATTGACTTGTGTATATTAAACCAACTTTGCATCCCTGGGATGAATCCAGTTTGATCATGGTGTATGATTTTTTTTGATGACCTGTTGAAGTCGATTGGCCAGAATTTTGTTGAGAATTATTGCATCTATGTTCATCAGGGAGATCGGTCTATAGTCCTCTTTCCGTGATGAGTTACTGCCTGGTTTTGGGATGAGCGTTATACTGGCTTCATAGAATGAGTCTGGAAATGAATGTTCTCTTTCCATTTTATTGAAGAGTTTGAGAAATATTGATGTGAGTTCTATTTTGAAGGTCTTGTAGAATTCTGCAGTGAGTCCGTCTGGACCTGGGCTTTTCTTGGATGGGAGATCATTTATTGCCGTTTCTATTTCAATACTGGATATGGGTCTGTTTAGGAGGTTTAAATCTTCATGGTTCAGTTTGGGGATATGAATTTTTCCTAGGAAATCATCCATTTCTTCCAAGTTCTCGAATTTGTTGGCATAAAGGTTTGCAAAATAGTCCCTTATTATTTTCTGAATTTCGGTTATTTCTGTGGTGATGTTACCTGTTTTATCTCTTATCTTGTTTATTTGAGTGTGCTGCCTTTGTTTTCTGGTCAGGTTTGCCAGGGGTCTGTCTATCTTGTTGATTTTTTCAAAGAACCAACTCTTTGTTTTGTTGATTCTTTCGATGATTTTTTCGTCTGTAATTGATTTAATTCTGATTTGATTTTAATTATTTGCTTCCGTCTATTGATTTGGGGTTTGGCTTGTTGTTCTCTCTCAAGGAAATTAAGGTGCTTCCTTAAATTATTGAGTTGCTGTTTCTCCAGTTTGTTGATGTATGCACTCAGAGATATAAATTTTCCTCTGAGTACTGCCTTTGCTGTGTCCCAAAGGAGCTGGTACTTTGTGTCCTCAACTTGGTTGAATTCCATAAACATTTGAATTTCTGTTTTAATTTCTTCAATGACCCACTGATGGGTCAGCAGTGTGTTGTTTAGTCTCCATGAATTGTAGCAATTTCTGTGGTGGCTATTTGAGTTGAGCTCTAATATTATTCCATTGTGGTCTGAGAGAATGCAGGGAATGGTTTTGATACTTCTGAATTTGTACAGATTTTCTTTGTGCCCTAAGATGTGATCTATTTTGGAGAATGTTCCATGTGCTGCCAAAAAGAATGTGTATTCTGTCCTTGCTGGGTGGAATATTCTGTAGATGTCGGTTAAGTCTAGTTGGTCTATGCAATTGTTTAGGCATGTTGTTTTTGGCATGTTGATCTGTCCAGAGGTGATAGTGGAGTGTTAAAGTCCCCAACTATCAATGTGTTTGGGTCTATGAGTGTTTTTAGAGCCAGTAGTGTTTGTTTGATGACGTTGGGTGCTCCTGCATTTGGTGTGTAGATATTTAGAATGGTTATTTCTTCCTGTAGGAGAGATCCTTTTACTAGTATGTAGTAACCTTTTTTGTCTCTTCTTACCTTTTTAAATTTGAAGTCAATTTTGTCTGATACTAGGATTGCAACTCCTGCTTATGGGGGCCATTTGCTTGATAGATTTGTTTCCAGCCTTTCACTTTTAGAAGATGTTTACTTTTGCTGGATAGATGTGTCTCTTGGAGACAGCAGAAAGATGAATCTTGATTTTTTTTTTTTTTTTTTTGGCCAGTCCTGGGCCTTGGACTCAGGGCCTGAACACTGTCCCTGGCTTCCTTTTGCTCAAGGCTAGCACTCTGCCACTTGAGCCACAGCGCCACTTCTGGCCGTTTTCTGTATATGTGGTGCTGGGGAATCGAACTCAGGGCCTCATGTATACGAGGCAAGCTCTCTTGCCACTAGGCCACATCCCCAGCCCGGATCTTGATTTTTGATCCAATTCATGAGCTTATGTCGTTTGATTGGAGAATTAAGTCCGTTAATGTTGACAGTTAGGATTGAGAGATGATCGTTTGTTCCTTTCATTATCACTATCTTGTTTAAAGCTGTGTCTTCCCATTTCTTGATCTAGTGTTTACTTATTAGGGTTCATTTCTCCATCTGTGTTGGGATCTTGATTATTTTCCCTGTATAGTACATCTTTTTTTTTTTTTTTTTTGGCCAGTCCTGGGCCTTGGACTCAGGGCCCGAGCACCGTCCCTGGCTTCTTCCCGCTCAAGGCTAGCACTCTGCCACTTGAGCCACAGCACCGCTTCTGGCCGTTTTCCGTATATGTGGTGCTGGGGAATCGAACCTAGAGCCTCGTGTATCCGAGGCAGGCACTCTTGCCACTAGGCTATATCCCCAGCCCTGTATAGTACATCTTTAAGGATTTTGTGTAAAGCTGGTTTGGTGGAGATATATTTTTTCAGTTTTTCCTTATTGTGGAATACTTTTATTTGACCTTCGGCTATGAAGAAGAGTTTGCCTGGGTACAGAATTCTTGGTTGGTAGTTATTTTTATTTTTAGAGTTTGGTATACTTCATTCCAGGCTCTCCTTGCTTTCATGGTCTCTGCTGAGAAGTCTGGGGTAATTCTGATTGCTTTTCCTTTATATGTGATTGTTTTCTTTGCCCTAACAGCTTTGAGTATTTTTTCCTTGCACTCTGCTCAAGCTGTTTTGATTACGATGTGTTGGTGGGATGTCCTATTCTGGTCTGGTCGATTTGGGGTTCTAAATGCTTCTTGTATCTGTATAGTCCTTTCCTTCTGGATATTTGGGAAGTTCTCAGCTAATATTCTGTTAAATAGGTTGCCTATGCCATTAACCTCTTTCTCCACGTTTTCCTCAATACCTATTATCCTTAAATTGGGCTTCCTGATCGTGTCTTGAATCTCCTGTAGCGATCTGTTTTGTTGATTGGACTGGATTTGTATTGATTTTTTATCTTTCTCCATAGAATCTAAGGAATCTTCAGCTCCTGAGATTCGATCCTCTGCTTCAGTTAGTCGGGACTGTAGGCTAGCTACTTGATTTCGAATCTCTTTTCCTTCTGACTGGTCTTTCCTGATGATTTCCCTGTCATTTCTTAGGTCCTGTATGGACTTCTTTACTTCATTAACTTCATTAATTTGGTTTTGAGTGTTGTCTCTCAAATCTTTAAGCTGGGTAGCTATCTTTTCATTTGACTCTTCAAGCTCATTTATCTTTCTATTTGTGGATGCCATGAAATTCTTCATTAATTTTTGATTTGCCTCCTCACGCTCTAACATAATTGACTGAAGAGATTCAAACTTTTCATTTATCATGTTTATCAGTAGACTTTGTAGAGCATTTTGGGGGTTCTCTTCTATGATTTTGATTGACTGCTCTGCTTCCTGCTTGTTTTGAGTGGGGGATAAGACTTCATTGTTTGCCATCTTTCTTGTGTTTCTTCTGCCCATTTGAATTGGGAATGCCAGTCTACCAGCACCTGTGAGCACCGTTTAAGACCCAAAGCAGCCCTTACCAAGCACTGTTGTGTAAATCTTACAAGTTCACAATTATATACAGATAATTTGTATACCTGTCTATAAAGTTAGATTTGGTGTTCCTAAAGAATACAATTTCAATATAACAACCGATCCTGGGCCCTGTATTCAGTAGTAACTTATTTACTGTTATAACCGTATACACAGTTCTTGTTTTTATATTAAGTTCTTTTAGGACTGGCTTTCTCTGTGAACCCCTTTGATTCACTCGTATTAAGCTGGGATACCCTCTATCCAATAACCAGGAGTCAATGGAACCTGGAGGTCCAGGCAGTAAGTCAGGAGGGTAAGTTGGAGGTAGTAAAGAGAATAGAGTAAAATGTATTGGGGGGGGGTGGTGATTTTGGTTTAGTTTCAGTGACGTGGAAATGTGGAGAAGAGTAGAATCAGTAGAAAGAACAGGGTTAAAATGACAGACACTGAGAGTTAGCAGAAAAGAGTGGAGGTGTTATTCATAGGAAAGTAATTTTTAAAGAAAGAGAAAGCAAAGAGAGAAATAAAGTAAAAATACTGGAAGAAAGATACACAAAACAGAGAAAAATTATTTAAAAAAGAAGAAAAAGTAAATAAAAAGGAAAAAAACAGAAAAGGAACAACCCAAACAAATAAACAAACAAAAAAAACTTGATAAAACAATCCGGTAAAAATGGAAAACCAACAAACAAATAAAAAACAAACAAACAACCAAAACAACCAATGATGTTTCAGATGTGAAAAAATTAAAAAGAAAATTTTAAAAAAATGTTTAAAAAAATGTTTGAAAAGAAAAAGAAAGAAAAAAAATGGAGTCCTCCTTGTTTGGGTGGTTTCTCCCCAGTCTCTGGTTTCCCTGCAATGGTCTGCAGTCTATTTTCCTGATTGGCTGGTTTGACTTGATTTCAGTTTGCAAGGGGTGGATCTGTTCTGACTCTTCTCCCCTGTTAGTGCAATCCTGGGTCTCTGAGGTTTGCACAGCTTGCAGGTGGGCCTTGACGTCCTCTGTAGATAGGGACGTGAGCAGTCTCAGGAACTGTGGCTCCTCTGTCTGCTGTGGGGCCGCTGCCTTTGCTGCCTGGATTTGAATAGGCTGTGGACTCAGCAGGGCGGGGCACCTCTGGCCAGTTTTGCTCGGCTGAGAGTTGCTTGCCTGAGGGAGGCGGCCTCCTTGGCAT
The DNA here is from genome assembly GCF_023159225.1 of Perognathus longimembris pacificus. Lineage (NCBI taxonomy): Eukaryota > Metazoa > Chordata > Mammalia > Rodentia > Heteromyidae > Perognathus > Perognathus longimembris. The sequence goes on from NC_063163.1 coordinate 51,266,936, forward strand.
AGGTGGCTATGGAATGCAGCTCCGTTTTGGGCTGGGAATTGGGCTTCCTCTGTGACAGGACCGTTTATCTGTCCCAGGAACTGTTTGTTCCTCCCTCTGGTGTTTCCGTGCCACTGGTAGCTGCTCGCAGCTTTTGCTTTAAATTTAGAAATTCAGGCGGGCAGGACGGGCACCTCTGACTAAGCTGTGGCTCAGGACTCGCCTCCTGCCAGGGCAGGGGGCGTTCTTCTGGGCGGAGCTGGCTCTCACTGATTCCTGCCCTCCTGCCCTTTTCAAAGATGGCTTTTTTTTTTTTTTTTTTGGCCAGTCCTGGGCCTTGGACTCAGGGCCTGAGCACTGTCCCTGGCTTCTTCCCGCTCAAGGCTAGCACTCTGCCACTTGAGCCACAGCGCCGCTTCTGGCCGTTTTCTGTATATGTGGTGCTGGGGAATCGAACCTAGGGCCTCGTGTATCTGAGGCAGGCACTCTTGCCACTAGGCTATATCCCCAGCCCCTCAAAGATGGCTTTTTTGACCTCGCTTTCCCCAGGCCCGCTTCAGTTCCAATCTGGTCTGACCCTATGCCAGTGGCAAAGATGGTGCTTTGCTCTGGCGGTGGGGACAGGGATGCCTTCCAGAAGCTGGTCTGTGGGCACGAGTGAGAATATCTTTTGTGGGGTACTCACGCTGTCTCTGCGATGTCAGGTCATCTGTGCTCAGCCGCCGTCTGGAGTATTTCTCGCTTTAGCTGCGTGGAGTGCGGGTTGCTGTGCTGGGCGCTGTGCGGGTGCTGGCACCGGAGATCAAATCTGTGTTTTCAGACCAGCAAAGTCGGTTTTTCCTTCCTGGTCAGAATCCCTGTACTGTTAGAACTTACTTTGGCTGTCTTTCTAGGAGTAAAAGTTTCTATGGGGTGAGAAAACTGTGATGTCAGAGGGAGCTCCACTAGGGCTGTGCTTCTCCTCCGCCGTCTTCCTCGGGATCCCACTTAAGGACTTTTATCCTGCATTTCCTGTATCTGAAGGATGTGGGTCAGTGTGTCTAGATTTGCAATTCATTGAGATAGCAATGAATGTGAACCCTTTTTAAAAACTATATAAAAGTAGGAATGAAAAAGTCATTAAGGTCTTTCAGAATTTCAAGACTCTTATATTAACTACTCAGTTTCTGTTTAAGACTTTCAGTCTTTGATGTTTGTATCCTCTTGTAGCTTTCTGTCACTTTGAATTGCCTGCCTCAACTCATCCCCAAAGTTTAGCTCTGCTGCCCACTTTCTACAAAAGAAATGGGGAGTTCTCTTGATTTATTTTAAAATTTCTAGGTGTAGTTCTTATTTTTCCTCCTCATGGATTGGAGATTCCTGAAAAGTAAGAAAATAATGAATGTTTTCTTTATTGTATTTGCTACACAATATAGATCTTTCACATAGAGGTGCTCAGCAGGTACACTGAACACCTTCACAGACTTCCCCCCAAATATCCTAAGAGGTGTAAAATTCATTCCACCACATAAGGAGGAATATTAGCTAGTGGGATAAAATTGAGAAGACAGAACTATGAAATACAGGGAAAGATATAATTTACTGCAATGAAAGGATTGGACCTTTTCAAGATTGTATCAGTAAAGCATTATAATTTAAGACAAAAAATGACTACAACTGTGTTTTTCATCTATAGCAGTAGCAAAATTTGTATCTAGATGTGTATTAGTTTGTTTTAAAAAAGATTCTTGATGAGTGAGGTAGAGAAAACAGTCAGAGGTGGCTTGGTCTGTCAAACACTGACTGATAAATTAAGGAGATAGAGTGAGGTTTAGGGTGGGGGAAAATGGTAAAGAATTTGGAGAACTTCAAGACAGTAAAGGATTGAGAACCAGGATAATCATAAGTAATACAAATAAAGTAGAAAAGTTCAAGAGAGAGCTTTGATGAAAGTATTTGGTATTCGGTGTTCACTTTTGATTTGGGAGAACATAAACCATCAGAGTAATTAGTACCTATTTCTATGATCTGGTGATTATTATTTGGTTTTTTAAATTAAAGTGATTCCTTAAAACTTTCATCTGATTTTATTGTTGTATGCTGGTACTGAAGCTTGAACTTAGCACCTCATAGTATTGCTTAGCTTTTTCTCTCAAGTCTGGTGTCCTACCACTGAGCTACATTAATACTTATTTTTAAGATTTCCTTTCCTCCATTTTATATCATCAAATAGATAATGCCTTAGAAAAAAGTTTAATGCAATCCCACTTATCCAGCTTTTTGATTTTTTGTGTTTCTGGATCTTTATTTAGGAAGTTTTGATCTGTGCCAAGGAGCCTTAGTGTATCCCCTATCACTTCCTGTAATATTTTCATGGTATCTGCTCTTACCTCGAGGTTTTTCATCAATTTGGAGTTGATTCTGGTGCAGGGCAATATATAAGGATCTAACTTCAGTCATGTACCTGTGTATAGCCAATTCTGCTAGCACCATTTTTTGAAGAGGCTGTCTTTCTTCTGTCTGATGATTTGGTTCCCTTCTCAAAGATCAGGTAGCCATAGGTCTGTGGGATAATTTCTGGGTCTTCAGTTCTTTTCCATTGGTCTCCAGGCCTGTTCATGTGCCAATGCCAAGCAGTTCTTTCTTTCTTTTTTTGTTTTTTTTTTTATAACTACAGCGTTATAATAGAGTTTGAAGTTTGGTATTGATATTCATTCCTCCATCACTTTTTTTCCTGTGAAGGATTGCTTTTGCTATTTGGGGTCTTCTATTATTCCACATGAATTTTTGGATTGCTCCTATTTCATTAAAGAATTTTGTTGGGATATTGATGGGTACTGCATTGACTTTGTAGATAGCTTTAGGCGGTATTACTATTTTCACGATATTGATCCTCCTAATACAGAAGCATGGTAGGTTTTTCTACTTCCTTAAATCTGCTTTAATTTCTTTTTACAGGGTTTTAAAGTTTTCATCATGAAGGAAATATATAGCAAGATAAATAGAAAGAATGGGAACTCTTACTAGCTATGCAACAGACAAAGGCCTCGTATCAAAAATATAACAAGAGCTGAAAAAGTTAACCTCCCCCAGTAGCTACATGAAGAAATGTTCAACATTTTTGGCCATAAAATAAATGCAAATCAAAACTACATTGAGATTCCACCTCACCCCAGTTAGAATGGCCATTATCAAGAAAACAAATAATAACAGGTATTGGCTGGGATGTGGCCAAAAGGGAATGCTACTACACTGTTGAATATAAACTGGTTCAGCCACTCTGAAAGCAGTATGGAGGTTCCTCAAAAGACTAAACATAGAGTTCCCCAATGATCCAGCAATCCCATTTCTAGGCATTTACCCAAATAATCACAAAATCACTAAAGCTACCAGAACAACTATATTCATTGCAGCATTATTTATTTATTTAGCCAGTCCTGGGCCTTGGACTCAGGGCCTGAGCACTGTCCCTGGCTTCCTTTTTGCTCAAAGCTAGCACTCTGCCACTTGAGCCACAGTGCCACTTCTGGCTGTTTTCTGTATATGTGGTGCTGGGGAATCGAACCCAGGGCCTCATGTATATGAGGCAAGCTCTCTCGCCACTAGGCCATATCCCCAGCCCCTCATCGCAGTATTATTTAACATAGCTAAAATATGGAACCAACTCAGATGCCCCTCAGTACATGAATGGTTTACGAAAATGTGGTATATATATAAGACAATGGAATTCTTGCTTCTATCAGAAAGAATGGCCTTGTCTCATTCATAAAGAACTAGAAAGACTTGGAAAGAATCATATTAAGTGAAGCAAGTCAGATCCAAAGAAATATAGGCTCCATGGTTTCCCTCATTTGTAAGAATTAGTATGTGTCTAGGTTAGTCCGAGCAGAGGATCATGATAGCTCAATAGCTATGTACCTATGATCATATAAAATGATGCTAAATGAAATGAACTACATGATATACAAGAGGTTTTGTTGCTGTTTTAATGTATGATGCACAGTTATTTTTTGTTTCTTTCTTATTTTTCCTTTGGTTTATCCCTTGTTGTCATTGTTTGCGGTTTTGATACTCTGAGCCTTGTATATATGTTTATCTGATGGGGAAGAGAAGAATAACAAAATGGTGAGATAAAGGACAAAGGGTGAGCTAATGCAACAGTGCTACTCACAAGACTCTATGTTGGAACTGAATTTTACAACTTGAAGGGAGGAAGGGAGGGAAGTTGGGGATAGGGAAAGTGGGAGAAAATGAGGATGGGATAACACTGTATGACAAATGTACTCATTACCTTACTTATGTAACTGCAATCCCTATGTACAACACCTTTACAATAAAATTAAATTTTTTTAAAGTTTCAGAAAAAGAAATTTACTACCAACAACAACTTTCTTATAGTTACATCTGCAGAATGGAAAAAAAAAAACAGAACTGATACTCTATGTCGAACAAAGTTTCTGAAAAAAGAGATAGTGGTAGTTGGACAACTAATACTGTTATGATATCTATTGGCTTTCAGCCACCTTCTAATTCTCTTTTGCTCTTCACAAGAGGGGGAAAGGCTGAAAATGAAATTTCCTAGATTCCTTTGCCTGAGAGCTTATGATTAAGTTTTGTGTATATGGCCTGTGAGGGTAACTGGAATAAGAGATTTGTTGCAGACCATGAGGTGCCAGGAGCTGGCAGTGTGTGAGTAAAGGTTCCACCGCCATTGACTCCAACCCTCATGGCTTTCAGGTACTTGCCCTTTTGTGCAGATCCTGAAGTGCCAGGAGCTGGCTATGTGTGAGCAAAGGCTCCACCCCATTGTCTCCAACCCTCAGGGCTGCGTATGTTTGCCCTTTTGTTTTGGGGAAGTGAGCCTGGGGGCTTATCTTGGGAGGCATGGTAGACAAGGATTGATTGAAATAGAATGAGGAAGGATGCCTGCTGTCTGAACTTTTCCCAGCAGAGGGTCCTAGGACAGCATTATGCAAACTTGTGACAAATATAGAAGGTGTATATAATTAAAGGCTTTTGCTGAAATAAACAGAGTTGTGCCACTCAGCCTTCTCTCTGTCTCCTTCATCATCAATCCCCTTGCTTCTCGGAATCCTTGTTCATGCTGCGGCTGGCCTGCGGCAGAGATTAGAGGAAATGTGTAAGGGGAAAGAAGCTGTTTTAAATTCTTGCTTGGGACAACACTTGGGACAGTACAACCGTGATTTTAGGCTTCTGAGTTTCTGCTCAGGCAGTGGTTTCAGCAAGAAAATTGGGAATAAAGCATTATGAGCCTGGCTTCAGGAGCAGTGGTGATGATATATATCTTTTAGCCTCTGTGTTCCTGTGTGTCAATGTGAACAAAACTCATAGCTTCCTGTAAAACAGTAGAAGCAACATGATTCCAACAGTAGCAGTAGCCATAGAGACACACCCACCCCTGGAAATGTCATCACTACAAGGGCATGTCACTTTGCACATATATATGTGTGTGTGCCTCAACTGGCTTCAAATTACATTCCTCCCAACCCCTACTTCAAACTAGAGGGAATAAGATGTGTGTACCAATTCCAAATAGCTGAGATTATAGATATGTGCCACAATACCCTGCCAAAATAGTTGTTTTTCAAAATATGCTCTGAAGTCTATGAAGGATGAGAACCATAGCTATACAAGGGACTTCTATTAAACACTTCTTCGATAATCTTTCAACTTTATATGATCTAAAATTAAATTCCTCCAAAAAAAATTCTCAAAGAACCAATGGCCCCCTTAACAAATGGGCTAAAGACCTAAAAAGAGACTTCTCTGAAGAGGAAATGAGATTGCCCAAGAGACACAAAAAGAAGTGCTCTATATCACTGGCCATAAAAGAAATGCAAATCAAAACAACACTGAGATTCCACTTCACCCCGGTAAGAATGGCCATTATTGGGAAAACTAATATTGACAAATGCTGGAGCAGATGTGGCCAAAAGGGAACCCTACTACATTGTTGGTGGGAGTGTAAACTTGTTCAACCACTCTGGAAAGTGCTATGGAGGTTTCTCAGAAGACTAAACATAGCGCTCCCCTTTGATCCAGTAGTCCCACTTTTGGACATTTACCCAAAAGATTACAAGCAAGACCACAGTAAAGCCACCAACACAACTATGTTCATTGCAGCACAATTTGTCTTTGCTAAAATATGTAACCAACCCAAATGCCCCTCATTAGATGAGTGGATCAAGAAAATGTGGTACATATACACAATGGAATTCTATGCCTCTATCAGAAAGAATGACACTGCCCCATTCATAAGGAAATGGAAGGACTTGGAAAATATAATACTATGTGAAGTGAGCCAGGCCCAAAAAAACATGGACTTTATGGTTTCCGCATAAGGAATAATTAGTACATGTCTAGGATAATCCTAGCAGAAGATCACAATAGCTCAGTAGCTATGCCCATATGAATACATAAGATGATGCTAAGCAAAATGAACTTCAAGTTATGGAAACAAGTGGTATATCATTGTTGTAGTTATTTTCAACATGTGAAACCATACTCTTTTTATTTCTGATATTCCCTTCCCACGGTTTTACTCCTAATATCACTGTAACTGATTTTAGTACCTCGGATACTATGCATACATGTATTGGAACTAGGGAAGGGAAGGGAATGCCAAAATCAAGAGACAATGGATAAAAAGACAAACCAATGCAACAGCAATACTTACAAAACCATATGGTGTAAACCAACTGTACAACTCATGGGGGCGGGGAGAGAGAAAGGGGAAGAGGGTGGTGGGGGAAAATGAGGGAGGAGATCACAAGTTGGGTAAGAAATGTACTCACTGCCTTACATATGAAACTGTAACCCCTCTGTACTTCACTTTGACAATAAAGATGAAAAAGAAATCCGTGCTTTGTACATTACCTCAACAATAAAAATAAAATGTTTTAATAAGCTGTCCTTTTACAAGTGAAAAAAAGAAATGTACTCATTAACTTACTTATGTAATGGTAACCCCTCTGTACATCATCTTTAGAATAAAATAATTGAAAAACACACCATTACCAGGGTTTGAACCCAGGGTCTTTAATCTTACTTAGCTTTAATTCCACTGTTGGAACTACATCTTTAACATAGCTTCTTGCTGGTTATTTTGGAGACGAAGACTTGCAGACTTTTCTTCCTGAGCTGGCTAAAAATGGAGAACTCCAGATTTCTGCCTTTTGAATAGCTAGGATTATGGGCATGGCCCACCTGTGCTCAGAATTTTGCATGATCTTTGAGAAAGTGATATGAGCATAATGTCACTATATTTTTCTGTTATCCAAAGCACATTTTAATTTATGCCTCTGTACAACTAAAATTTATAGTGAACAATAGCAGAAAGTTATATCACAATGAAAAACAAAGAGAATTTCAGCCTGTCTGTAGCATCAGAGTAAACAGTTATAAATGTCCATCTTAAAAATGAAATTAATGGTTCAGAGGAATAATTAAAGTTTACTAAAAATAGTACAAGTTTTTTTTTTTTTTTTTTTGGCCAGTCCTGGGCCTTGGACTCAGGGCCTGAGCACTGTCCCTGGCTTCTTTTTGCTCAAGGCTAGCACTCTACCACTTGAGCCACAGCTCCACTTCTGGCCGTTTTCTGTATATGTGGTGCTGGGGAATCGAACCCAGGGCCTCATGTATACGAGGCAAGCACTCTTGCCACTAGGCCATATCCCCAGCTCCACAAGTTTTTATTTTTATTGAATGTGCTAAATTGATAGCACTATAATACTGAAAGAAATTGCTTAAAGAAATTGGAAATTTTAAAACAGAAACAAAATACCAACTAACTGACCATTGCAGTCCTTACAGTCTGAATACAGGCACAAGACAGCAGACTTCAGGGAAACTGGAGGGAAAGAACTATAAAAATGCTTTATAGAGCTACTAAAATGGCTGGCTATATAATCTTTCATATCCTGAAAATGTGATTTTATTTGTAGATGCTCTAATAGCAATGATAAATGATGCAAACTGATTTTTTTCCATTCCTAGTATTTTTGATTCCTTATATATTTTTATTGTGATATAATTCAGTGTGCAATAAAAATGACCCCTTTAAAATGTACAATCTAGTGACTTTTAGAATAGTCACCAGTTTGTGCACTCATCACCACTAATTTAGAACATTTTCTCAGCTCCCAAGGAAACTCATTCCTCTTAGAAGTCACACACCATCTCCCCAGCTCCCTCATCTACTTCATGTCTCTGTGAATTGGCCTGTGCTGAACATTTCATTCAAAAGGAGTCATATAATATATGGTTTTCTGTATCTATCACTTTTAATGTTACATGTTGTGACTTGTATCAGGATTTGTTGTTTTTGTTTTTCCTGTAGTGTTGGGCTTCAACTAAAACCATTATGCTTGCTCAGTAAGCACTATATTGTATCAAATTGTTATAGCTATATAGAGTCAGCTTTCTTTTTATTACTGATAATTATTTTGGTAATCACAGAAACTAGTTTAATTATGAAAAGCTTTCCTAGTTGAGTCCTCTCACTCAAGCCTACAGCTTTCCTTCACTATGGAGACTGTGTATCTACTTTATATTGTTTGAAGAATGCTAAGCAATTTCTCCATGAAATGTATTTCTCTACCCTAACCTACTATATAGCCTCACCTTGCTATATATCTATAATCTTGTCACTGAAAACCTTCGGCTTAAGGGCCTGAACTCAGGGCCTGGGTGTGGTCCCTGAGCTTCTTTTTGCTCAAAGTTACTGCTCTGCCATTTGAGCTAGAGCTCTATTTTTGGCTTTATTTGTGTAGTTTATTGGAAAGTGATGGCTTTGAACCACAATCCTCAGATATCAGGATCTTAGCCTCCTAAGTAGCTAGAATTACAGGGGTAAGTCATGGCACCCAACTAATAAATACATTTTAAAAAGCATATCAATCAGTAATGAACTTTTAATTGTTCTGCTTAGTTTCATCACTGGTAGTAATGTGCTAAATGCCCCAATTTAGAAATTAGGCTTTTGAATAGAGGTAGAAATAAGATAAGAATAATTTTATAGATAGGTGTTAGTCTGAAGCAAATGTAGCTTCAAATCTACCTGATTAAAGGAAAGACTCCCTAATTCACTTAACAATCATTTATTGAAACCCAAATCCAATAGTGTTAAACACTTTCCCTAGAATTGAGGGTGCAAAGCAGCATCTTGCCTCTAAGGGACACAGGTCTTGCATGGATATAAACATGTAGTAAGTCTTTTACAGGGTACTGAGTGTGAGAAGCATGCATCAGCAAGGAGCTCTGAAAGCACAGTAGAAGCTGCAAGGATCGGCTTCCTAGAAGAAGTGATATAGAAAGATGTTAAAACCAAGTGCAGGCTACCTATGTGAAGAAAGAGAATTGGCATTTTAATAGAGAAGCAATGTTACAGGAAGTCTAGAAAGTAATCATAAGCTGTATTTAGAAATGTCTAGTGAACTAGCATAGCCAAAAGGAGAAGAAATGAGGGGTGATATGAAAAAGATGTTGGTAAAAGTAGCTGCTGATGTGCTAGAGGTATGATGCACAAACAAACCAGATGCTTTCTATGTACTGGGAGCTGTGTAAGCATTTTATATGTTACAGCTCATTTAATACCATGTTCTGATCATATAGGTGCCATGTACATCGCCCTTTGAGAAGTGGAGGAAAGTGAGGAAAGGTTAAGTAACTTATCTATATCCCCATAGCTAGAAAGTAGAATGTGGTGCCAGATCATGACCCTGGGCCTTAGCCAGCCAAGCTAAGGAATTTGACCTTCATCCTGAAAGTAATGGAACCCTAAAGAATTTTAAGCAAAAAGATTACCTTACATAAAGAGATGTACTATTTAAAACATTACTTTGATAAAAAAAAAATAGGATGGGGGTGTGTGTGTTCAGTAAAGGCTGAGAGAACAATTTATTCTGCTAACAAACAATGATGATCATCTAGTCCATGATAATGGCAGTGCAATAGGAGAGCAGAAGGGACCCAGAGACACTATTTAAGAAGTAAAATTAGAGTCTTAAGAGATGGAGAAATAAAAGGAAATAGCATAGAATGAGACAGTCTGCTCGGCCACTAGATGAATGATTGTGCTCTTAACCAGGACAGCGGTGAAGAAAGGGCTTAAATTCATGTTGAGTATGAAGAGTTCTGGGAATTTTCATGTAAAAATGTAAAATGGGAAAAATAGAGTATAGTTGATGATTACAATGCAGATGAGACTTACATATGGTCCCTCAACAAGAATGTGCATTGAAGGAAGAACATAGAGAAGAAACAGACTCCAAGTGATGGCAGCAACATCACTGAGGGCACTGGTAGAGCCTACATGCAGGACCAGGAAAATGACCTTGGAGGTGGTAAAAACAACAAGAGTGGATTCATTGAGACTAAAGTGGGAGTTTTAAGGCAGAAGGGGATAGCAGTATCAAATGCCACTCTGTGGCCCAGGAAACTGCCATTGAATTTGACAGCCTGAGGTCAATAATGACTCTATGGAAAGGAATCTCAGAGATTGCAGTTGGGTTATAAGGAAGTATGACTGTAATATCGTGAAACAGTGAAAGCCAGCATAGTGAAAGCCAGTCTTCATGAAGCCTAGATGCAAGGGATAGACATGAGGAGAGAATACACAAAGAAGGAGGCAAAGAAGTTACTGGAGTGAGCAAATGATTGCTTCTGACCTCATGTCTACACAGGGGAAACACTATGAACCATTTTTGTAGCTATAAGCAAATAAGAAAAATCAGATGCACCATTTCTAGATTCCACATGCACCAGTCCTGTAACTGAAGTCTCTATTCCTACCCTGCTGCTGTTGTTGAGTACTTTAGTCACTTCATCTTTATTCTGCTGCAGAGAGAGAAATTCCTACCCCTGAGTTGCCTCGAATGATAGCCAATACATGACAGAAGCATTTGTAGCCGTTTCTTAATGATATTAATGCATAAGACAAAGTTTGTACTTGGGAAAAAAGTAGTCAGCCAGGGACTCTGAGAGAGGCTTTGTTGGTTCAATAAGGCAAAGGGAACCCTGGTTTCTGTGACAGGATGTGATTGGCTTGTTTGAGAACTGCAGGTGGGCAGGGACTTGAATGCACTGCTCCGGGTATACAGAAAATGTGCCTGATCTCTCTGGTAAGGAGGGCCACTTGGCTGGGGAAATTCAAGACACAAGCAGAATAAGAAGAGAACTTAGGATGAAGCCATTGGAGGCCCTACTGATCACAGAAGACACCAATGCAGAACAAAAGATAAAGTCTTTATCATAGGTCTAAAACCACAGAAGTGATGGGTCAGAGGTGATGGGCAGGTAGAGGGGGACTGTAGGCAGTGAGAAAATAATGAACTAGAGAATGATAGGAGATGATCACAGCTGCACTTATTTGAATATTTATCTAAGAGATGCTCAATTGTAAATTTACTAAGCTCTGACTATTTTCTAATTAGCGCAAAGTTAGGGTCTTTGTTTTGTTCTTTTTTTTTTTTTTTTTTTGCTGTTGAGCAAGTAACAAGACATGCTAAAGAAAAATATGTAGAGTGATTTTTTAAAAAGTGGGTTTAGGTTTCCAAAGAGCTGACTGATGACAACCAGCTCATAGTCACCACACCATTGTCAAAAACTGTAAAGGGGCCATAGGGAAGATTAGGGGGATCCCAGGAGATCATGAACATATTCTGTCAAGAAGCCTCGTATATGACATTACTTTTTGTGAATTTAGCAAGGCTTCTATTCAGGCCCTACGCCCTGCCAATATCTCATAGCTGAAAAGCCTCAGGAAAGATGATACATGGCAGTTTACCCACAAAAGGCCAATATAATTTACAGCATGATATATTTGTTTCTAGGTATAGGAATGAATGGATCTTCCCAGATGGGTTTACTTCTTCTGGGACTAGGATAGCCAGTAGAAGAATATCATTTAAGTAGGAGAGAGATTTCATTACTTTGTAGTAAGGCCTGATTAATTAACCATGAGTTAACCATTCATTGTTTACTTATACTTTTCCAGTGACTGGAAAGTTAATCTTGCCACAGCTGGTGTTTGTCTCTGAATTACACTGCATAATCATTTTTCCCATAATCCTTCCCTTGCTTCTTCATTTTTCAGGGATGGACTTACTCACCAAGACAGGTTTCTTTCCTGTAGACTTCCTTAGTGTCCATTATTATTGATAGATTAGATAGTATTTTAATGTTTTATGAATCTATCTTCTTTTCAAATGCTCTAGGATAAAAAGTAGGGTTTATCACCTTGATAATCTATTCCTATTCTAGATGGTTCTACCTTCCTGTACTGTCTATCAAGTTACTTTTCCATATTCAGAGAGTGTCTGGTTTTTGTTCTGGTTTTCTACCCTAGTCTTAATTTATTCTAAAATTTGGCTGGCTCCATGACTAATCAATGGAAAGTCTTCAACTCCAATTTCCCTGACAAATGGCTTCATCTCATTTCCTTTATTATACCATAGGCTTGGAATTGCTCTTCTAATTCCCACTGGATACAGGGACTGAGCCAAATGAGAACTTGTTCTGGTAGTAAAGCTGAGGCCTAGGGACAAAGAGTAAATCTGGATTCAAGGACACATTTACCAAAGGTATGACAGTCTGAGGAGGTGCTCCTATCAGCCTACTGACCATTGATGTCATCTTGGATTAGCTTTGAGGAATATGTGCTTTGCCTGGAGAGGTAGAGCCTAGGGAGGTGAATATGTTCTTGCATGATCTTTAAAGGAAAGCAAGACACGTATGCACTAAAGTCCTTTGAACAAGTCTTGGAACAGAGCAAGCACTTCATAACTATTTGGATAATCTTTTTCAAGTACGGTGTTCTTTATTGCTCTTTCTCTAACATAAAGTAAAATGGGATTTAAAGGATGATACAGGGTGAGAAATTTCTGGTATGAAATATATTCTTTGGTAACAAATTTATTAAAAGAAGTTTGAATATGATTAAATAAAAAATCACAAAATACTAATCAGTGTTTTTGGTTTTCCAAAGTTTTCTTTTCTATTTTCCCCTTTATTGTCAAAGTGAAGTACAGAGGGGTTACAGTTTTGTATGTAAGGCAGTGAGTACATTTCTTGTTCAACTTGTTACCTCCTCCTTCATTTTTCCTCCGCCTCCCCCTTCTTCTTTTCCCTCTCCTCCCACCCCTGAGTTGTACAGTTGGTTTATACCAAATGGCTTTGTAAGTATTACTTTTGGAATCATTTGTCTTTTTATCCTTTGTCTCTCAATTTTGATACTCCCTTTCCCTTCCCTAGTTCTAATACACATATATACAGTATGCAGGGTACTCAGATGAGAGACAATGATAGCGGGGGTACAACCACAAGAAGGGAATATGAGAGAAACAACAACAACAAAAAGGTTTCACATGGCATGTTGAAAATAATTACAATAATGACATAATACTTGTTTCTATAACATGGAGTTCATTTCACATTAGCATCATCTTATGTGCTCATAAAGGCATATCTATTGGACTATTGTGATCTTCTATGACTATCTTAGAGATGTACTAATTATTCCCTATAAGGGAAACCATACCTAAAAAGAGACTCTCTGAAGAGGAAATGAGAATGGCCATGAGACACATGAAGAAGTGCTCTACATCACTGGCCATGAAAGAAATGCAAATCAAAACAACATTGAAATTCCACCTCACCCAAGTAAGAATATCCATTATCAGGAAAACTAGCAATAACAAATTCTGGAGGGGATGTGGCCAAAAAGGAACCTTACCACATTGTTGGTGGGAATGTAAACTTGTTCAGCCACTCTGGAAAGCAGTATGGAGGTTCCTCAGAAGGCTAAACAGAGCTCCAACATTTTAAAAAGAGTTTATTAGCAGAAAATAATTGTGCAAAAGAGGTTATGATGATTTTCCATCAAAAAGGTTTAGTTTCTACAAATGTAGGTAAATATTGATTTTACCTATCAAATATTATATTTATGTTCATCAAGAAGAAAAGTACTATTAAATGATAATTCCCTGAAAGAGATAAAATCATGACTTATATGATGTAAAACAAAAAAAATTACTAAAAATCTTACTTAAACTTTGATCAATGAGGGAATCAGGCAGAAATTATAAATAATTCAAAAGAGAACCAAAGTGAACAAAAAAGTAAACAAAAAGATGTGTTTCTAGATCAGGATTAATTAAATGAATGCACAAACACAGACAAAATTGCTCTATCCATAGGGGGAGGGTTGGTCCCTCTATCAGACAGAATTAACTTGCAAATGTATAAAAAGGATTGTTTAGTAGTATTATAAGCAGCATAGATTCTAATATTGGAAGAAGGCTCTATAGTCACAGTCAAATAAATGCAAGAATAGGCAATGTATAGTATTCTATTGAAACACAGGATTTGCTTTACAATCAGTCTAAGGGTACTGAAATGTTGATATTCCAAATGAAAAAGCATGATAATAATAGATGGTTAAATATATTCAGAAAGAGTCTGGTGAATTCCAGTCACAAAAACTGCATTGATGGGAACAGTGATTTGAGGGATTGTGGAAAGAGCCTTCTTTTTTCTTATGTGTATATAGAGTCTGAGATTATAACATACCATCTGGGGTCTTCACTCATGTAGACTATTTTAACATTAAGTTAGCAATTTTTGGAAATTGAGAGTTTGTAGATGTTCCCCATAATTTGCAGTTCTGTTAGCAGATGTGTTAGCTAGAAAGCAGAATGAATTAATAGACAAGAATCTTTTTGCTACCGTTTTTTTTCTATAAAGAACCATAAGCTCTTTCTTTGAAATCAAAATTATATTTGATTTCTTGTTTACTAGAGTAGTTAAAATACAGATAGTAGGAAGAGTTGTGAAACACCAGAAAAAATGTACTTTTATACATGTTGGTAAGAATATAATATGATAGAGATAGTTTAGAGAACAGTTTGACAGTTTCTAGACATTTTGGTAAAACTTGCTCTATCACCTATCACTCCTAGACAGAAATCTATACCTCCCCCACTCCAAATGAAAACATTTTTAACAAAGAAACTTGCTCATGGAAGTATTATTTACAATGTGCAAAGTATGGGTGGAGGGAACCTAAATGTTCATCTGGTAGCAAATGGATAAGCAAAGTGTGGTATATCTCTATAAAGCCATACTGCTTGATAATAAAGAGAATTCAGATGCTCAACTATGCCACAATATGGGTGATCCTTGAGACCTTGTTGATAAGGAAACTAAACCAGACACCAAACAAACAAACAATACATCCCATGTACCTCAGGATTCCTCTTCCAGGAAAAGGCAAATCAGTAGAGAGATAAGAAATGACTCATGGTTGCTTAAGGTTGGGTGTGGGAAATGGACTGGTTTATATAAGCTGGTTTATATATAAATTCCTTTTGGATAATGTTATACACTTATATTTTGGTAATCATCATTATGCAACTCAATTAGTAAACTCAAAACCATTGAAATGCAGATTTTGTATTTGGTTTCTTAGGTTTAGTCTTTCTATCAGGAATTAAAATATTAACAAAAATTATTTTAAATTACTTTTTAGTTCTGATCTTTATTGTTTCTTAAGACAAAACACCTGGATTTTGTATTAAAGATCACTGTTATTCTAAAGCAAAACTCATTTTAGTAAATTAAAATAATCGAATAAATCAACTCAGATTAGACTATTTAGTGGGCTGAAGGCTGATCAATCAGTCTACAGTGGTAAAACTTTGACCCACTTTTTTAATATTATAAAAATCCAAATGAATTGTATCTGAGGTGTCTGGGTGGTAGATCAAGATCGTTTACCTTTCTGCATTAGGTCTGTCAAGGTCAGCCTGATTTGTACATCATGAGTTATAAGCAAAGGCAGTAGAGGATTCATAGGGTCCCCTGTTCACTGAATCGCCATGCTCCATTTTCCCAGGCTCCAGGGAACTTGAGCAAAACACACTTGAAATAAAAAAACTAATTCAGTAGGAGCAATTGAAACACTTATTTTATGCTAACACTAATCATCACAGCTATAGTTCTGCTACAGAATGGCAAATACTTGCCACAGGTACCATTATTTAGCACTAATGATTCAACATAGTGTTTTTCCTGCTGATCTGGTGATCGCCCCAGAATCTTAAACACAAGGTGCAGTAGGCATGCAGTTTGCAGAGTGCTGGCCATCCTTGCTTCACTTCTTGTCTGTGTGAGTTTGAATTCAGGACCTGGCTGTTGCTCCTGAGCTGCTTTTGCTCAAGGCTAGTGCTCTGTGCTCTACTACTTGAGTCATAGCTCCACTTCTGTTTTTATTTTGTTGTTTTTGTTTGTTTCAGTAGTTTGAGACAAGAATCTCAGGGGCTTCTTTGTCAGGGTGGCTTCAAACAAGGATCCTCAGATCTCAACCTCCTGAGTAGCTAGGCTAATAAGCATTAGCCCTGTGCCCCCAGCTTCCCCTTTTGTTTTTTTAATTTTAGTTTTCAATTAAACATTAATCAGGCTTTGATCAATCTGCCCAAATGGAAGGACCAGGAAGGAGACCCCTGGCAACCCCTAGACTTCAGAAACATCGTAAGCAATTCACTGTGGCCTCTCTAGCTCTAACTTATCTCCTATTGGCCAGCTTTTCTTTGTCCTTCTCTCTGCGCTGTTCTCCCAGTGTCTGGTAACTATAACTCTAGTCTAGACTTATATGAAATCATTTCTTGTTTTTTTTTTTTATTATTATTACATGTTGCAGTGAGATCATGTTGCACCTGGATTATTTAATTTAACTAATGGTCTCCAGTTCCAGCTGTGTATCTCAAATAATAGGTTTTCATCTTCTTTATGATGGGATACTAATAAAACTAAATTTTTCTTATCCATTCATCAATTGATGAACCCCTAGGTAGTTTCTCTCTCTTGTCTATTATGAATAGTATTGTAAGGTACCCAAGAATGCACTTTTTGATGCACTAATTTCATTTCTTTTGCGTATTTACCTATTAGTGGTTTCTTTTCCTTTCCTCTCCTCTCCTCTCCTCTCCTCTCCTCTCCTCTCCTCTCCTTTCCTCCCCTCCCCTTCCCTCTCCTTCCATTTCTCTTTTCCTCCACTCTCTCCTTTGTTTTTTTTTTCTCTCTCCCTCTTCCCCCTTCTCTTGTCTGAGAATCAGACCTGGGCTTTACATTTGTTTATGTTTTCATTTTTGAGAGAGATTTGCAAACTTTGCATGACCTACTAGCTGCTTCTTGTTCTTAACACTTTTAGGATCCTCCATACTGATTTCCATAATGCATTTATTAACTTACATTTCCACCAACAGCATACAAGCACCCCTTTTCTCAACATTAGCACAGGTTTTCTTGTCTTTGTGATAACAGCCATTTTGTTGGTCTGTCTTTTCTTCTAAAGTCAATTTTAGGCACAGTGAGCATTTCTTTCCACATTGTAGTAACTGAATGAAGAACTGGTTTTCCCCTAAATATAGGATTTTACTGTGGATCTCATATTCAACTTTGCTCCTTTATTTAATACTTTGTAGCATTGGGAACATACAATCACTCATTGTTCTCTAAAGCCTTATGCCACATTTGTTGTATCACAAAGAATCCTGAGGTTTGTGATTATGGAGGTTGCATTTGTGAGCCCATTTTGTGGCACTAAAATGGCATTAAAGGTAAGAAGTGAGAGCAACAGAACTTCTTGCACATTAGTGTCTTCCCCTAGGAGACAGGTTCTCAAAAGTGGGACACAGATGAGAAAGGAGAGACCAGAAGGCCATGAGCCCCTCAGGTGCCAGACAATTTCATTTCAGTGAGTCTGGCTGGGTGTGAGTGCTTGGCATCTGTCAATGAAATGCCATTGTTAAGCAATTAAGAACACAGCTTGGGGGGTAAAAATAAAAAAAAAACCAACAACAATAAAACTGGATCCCCACAGTATTTTATTGGGATATATTCCTTTAGAAGAAACATATGAAATGGTTGGTCTTATAACTATTAGAAATTTCAGAGATCATGGGAAAATCTTATAAAATTCGGCAAATACTAAAAAGCTCTTGAGACAGCCCAGAGACCTCAAAGAGCATCAAAGGTCAAGAAAACTTAAGATAATGATCAACCTTACCCTTTAATCTTGAATTGTATTTTTTTGTGATTTCAGGGAAATATCAAATTTAAGTGCTATAGTTTCTGGATTCTTATCCTTTGTCTACTTCTGTTCAGTCTCTGTGGTGTACTGTTCTGTTCACCTTGGCCTGAAATACCTTTCTTTCTTTGAGGTTTTGCATTTGTAATCTCAGAGCGAATTTACCATTAAGTCTCTATTTCTTTTCCCTTTTAATTTTCTTAATGACATTTATGGCTATCACATATAATATATATTTAACTTACTCAATGTGTTCAGATTGGGTGTTCCTTCCAACTACGGAGAAGAAAATACTTTTTTTGTGTGTTCATATTTCTCATAACGAGCCAGATTTCTAAGGATGCACTGCTTCCTTGAATGGAGAGAAAACTACTTGAATACAGATAATACAGTCACTTCTCAGGTTGTATCTGGTTTCACATAGGAGCCTTTCCCTCAGGATGTTTGTAAAACATGGCTGGGGTTAGAGAAGACTATGAGATCTTTATCTCTCAACTTTACTTGTTTTGAAGAGCTGTAAGCAGTTTTTAATTAGATAAAAGAAACAATCTGACAAATGATTTCTTTATTATGGAGATAGTATCTTTAAGTTATGCAAATTTAAAGAAGTGGCTTCTTGAAATTGAGCCCTAGGTGAAAGAGCCAAAATGGCTTGGAAGTTGGGGTTGGGGGAGGGGGGGATGAGAAGCAGGCCTGAGAACTTGAAACAGTAGAATGGTTTAAGAGTAGCCAAATTTCTGCTTGCAGGAAAATAAAGCTAAATGTTGTGTGTGTGGCGGGGGGGGGGGGGAGGGGGGGGAGGGCGTTTGTTGTTTGTTGGTAAAGGATTAAGTGGAATATTACAGAAGATAATCAAAACATGGGTAGGACGTTGTAACATTGGAACCTTGCTCCATATTTTATAATTACTTCAATTGTTTTCCATAGTGTCTTGGAGAGGAGAGCCTTTGCTCAAGCAAAGATGTTTAGGCTTCCAATTTACAAGTCAAGTAGCTGGGGATGGGTGCAACCCTACTGGTGGGGTTAAAGATTGAGTCATAGTTTGTTCTGGAATTTCTTTCCATTAATATATGAAGACAAGGGAGGGAAATAGCCTACACTCTAGGTAGTAAAGCTGCTAGGTTGAAAAGATTGTCTCTAATTTACTCCAAAATCCTACTTGGAGAGAGTTATACACATGAATTATTTCACCTTATAGGTCATTATCATTTACTTTCCAAACCTTAAGCAGCAAGCAGACTGTTAAAAGGATGAAAAACACTTTAAAATGATATGTTCATCTATTTCAGTGCACTGTGCAGTGATCATTAAAGGAGGTTAACAAGAAAAATGATCACGCATGATTGGCAAGTGAAATGACTGCATTGGGTAGTCCTTGGCTGTGACTGGACTGATGGCACAGTGGATTAAAGAACTTCATAGCATCAGGTTATTTTATACTATTATTTTTGCCAGTCCAGGGCTTAAACTCAGGGCCTGGGCACTGTTCCTGAGCTTCTTTTGCTCAAGGCTAGCACTCTACCACTTGAGCAACTGTGCCACATTTGGCCTTTTCTGTTTATGTGGTACTGAGAAATCAAACCCAGGGCTTCATGCATGCTAGGCAAGCTCTCTACCACTAAGCCACATTCCTAGCCCCTGTGTAAATAAAATATAAAGAGCTAAAAAAAAGTATTCCCTAAAAAAAGGAAAAACAATAGAATGCAATAAATAAGGCTCTCAAACTGAGCCTATTAACATTCCAAGACACTGAACATATATCACATGTATTGGGGTAAATGAAGTCATTACCTTGGGCCAGGGGTGAAACAAATTCTAAATAATTTAATACTGCAGGTGTGATAATAAATGTTCCAATAAGATGAGTGTCAGTGTCTTAAGGCTGTAATCCTAGCTACTTAGGAATGATCTGAGGATCATAGTTTGAAGCCAGCCCAAGCAGGAAAGTCAGTGAGACTCTTATCTGCAATTAAACACCAAAAAGTTGTAAATGGAGCAGTGATTCAACTGATAGAGCACTAACCTTAAGGAAAAACAAACAAAACAAAACAAAATGCTCAGGAAGTATGCCTGGGCCCTGAGTTCAAACCCCAACATTGGCAAACACATACCCCCCCCACTACTCCAATAATCAATGAAGTACAGTAACTAAATAATTGTAGTAAAGCTGAGAAGATAACTGCCATGTCATGGGGGAAAACCTAACTAATTATAGCATAAAAAGAAATAAGAGATAAAATAGTTGGGGGAAATGTATTTAAAAATATGTGAAGGTAAGAAATCTCTTTAAATTTCAACGAGATAGGAAGTTTCATTTGAGAAAGAACTTAAGTACATCTCATTAAGAATGCTTGCAGCTTATATACAGTATCCGGGGTACTAAGATCAGTTTCATTAATAGCAGGGGTAAAACCACAGGAAGGGAATATGAGAGGAAAAAAGGCACTGTTTCACATGGCAGGTTGAAAATAACAACAACAATGATATACCACTTATTTCCATAACTTGGAGTTCATTTCACTTAGCATCATCTTATGTGTTTATACGGGAGTAGCTATTGAGCTATTGTGATTTTTTGCTATGACTATCCTAGAGATGTACTAATTATTCCCTATGAGGAACACCATAGAGTCCATGTTTCTTTGGATCTGGCTCACTTCACTTAGTATTATTTTTTTCCAAGTCCTTCCATTTCCTTACGAATGCGGCAGTATCATTCTTTCTGATAGAGGCATCGAATTCCATTGTGTATATGTACATTTCCTTGATCCCCCCATCTCCCGAAGGGCATCTGGATTGGTTCCATATTTTAGCAATAACAAATTGTACTGCGATGAACATAGTTGTCCTGGTGGCTTTAGTGTGGTCTTAGTACACCGAATACTGTATATATGTGTATTGGAACTAGGGAAGGGAAAGGGAATACCAAAATTGAGAGACCAAGGATAAAAAGAGAAGGCATTGCAATACTGATACTTACAAAACAAATTGGAGTAAACCAACTGTACAACTCATTGGGGGGGGGGAGTGAAGTGGGGAGGGAAGAGATGGGGGGAATGAGGGAGGAGGTAACAAGTTGGGTAAGAACTGTACCTGCCTTATATATGACTTTGTGACCCCTCTGTACTTAACTTTGACAATAAAGAAGAAGGAGAAGAAGGAGAAGAGGAAGAGGAAGAAGGAGGAGGAGGAGGAGGGGGAGGAGGAGGAGGAGGAGGAGGAGGAGGAGGAGGAGGAGGAGGAGGAGGAGAAGGAGGAGGAGGAGGAGGAGGAGGAGAGAAAAGAAAAGAATGTTTGCAGCTTTTCAAAATAACATCTAAGAAGGGCTGGGAATATAGCTTAGTTCTTGAGGGCTTGTCTAGCATTTTCAGAGTCCTGGGCTCTGTCCCCAGAACCCCAAATAGAAAAATAAATCAACACAGACAATAAAAAATTATTTGGGGGGAACTTCCAGGAAGATGGCAGAGGAGCAGAAGAGCCCTAGCTGAGCTCCTTCTGACATTGCAGTTTTCTCACCCCATAGAAACTTTTACTCCTAGAAAGACAACCAGAGTAAGTTCTAACAGTACAGGGATTCTGGCCAGGAAGGAAAAATCGACTTCGCTTGTCTGAAAACACAGATTTGAGCTCTGGGCGGCATCCCACTGCCGTGCCAGTGCCGGCGCCAGCACAGTGCCCAGCACAGCGACCCTCACTCCGAGCGGCTAAAGCACACAGTGTAGACCAGGGAGAAATCCTCCAGATGGCGGCTGAGCATGGACAAGCTGAAATCGCAGAGAAAGTGTGAGCACCCCACGAAAGATATTCTCACTCATGCCCACGGAGCAGCTTCTGGAAGGTAGCCCTTTCCCCATTGCCAGAGCAAAGCGCCATCTTTGACACTGGCATAGGGTCAGACCAGACTGGAACTAAAGCAGGCCTGGGGAAAGCAAGGACAAAGGAGCCATCTTTGAAAAGGGCAAGAAGGACCAACCAGTGAGAGCCAGCTCAGCCAAGGAGAACGCCCCCTGCCCAGGTGGGAGGCTTGTCAAAAATCAAGATCCATCTTTCTGCTGCCTCCAAGAGACACATCTATCCAGCAAGAGTAAACATCTTCTAAAAGTGAGAGGCTAGAATCAAATCTATCAAGCAAATGGCCCCCATAAGCAGGCTGTAGTTGCAATCCTAGTATCAGAAAAAATTGACTTCAAATTTAAAAAGGTAAGAAGAGACAAAGAAGGTTACTACATACCAGTAAAGGGATGTCTCCTACAGGAAGATATAACCATTCTAAATATCTACACACCAAATGCAGGAGCACACAACTTCATCAAACAAACACTACTGACTCTAAAAACACTCATAGACCCAAACACATTGATAGTTGGGGACTTTAACACTCCACTATCACCTCTGGACAGATCAACATGCCAAAAACTGAACAAACAAATCACAGAACTAAATAATTGCATAGACCAACTAGACTTAACCGACATCTACAGAATATTCCACCCAGCAAGGACAGAGTACAAATTCTTTTTGGCAGCACATGGAACATTCTCCAAAATAGATCACATCTTAGGGCACAAAGAAAATCTGTACAAATTCAGAAGTATCGAAACCATTCCCTGCATTCTCTCAGACCACAATGGAATAATATTAGAGCTCAACTCAAATAGCCACCACAGAAATTGCTACAATTCATGGAGACTAAACAACACACTGCTGAACCATCAGTGGGTCATTGAAGAAATTACAAAACAGAAATTCAAATGTTTATGGAATTCAACCAGGACAGGACAGAAAGTACCAGCTCCTTTGGCACACAGTAAAGGCAGTACTCAGAGGAAAATTTATATCTCTGAGTGCATACATCAACAAACTGGAGAAACAGCAACTCAATAATTTAAGGAATCACCTTAATTTCCTTGAAAGAGAACAACAAGCCAAACCCCAAGTCAATAGACAGCAGCAAATAATTAAAATCAAATCAGAATTAAATCAATTAGAGATGAAAAAAAACATCGAAAAATCAACAAAACAAAGAGTTAGTTCTTTGAAAAAAATCAACAAGATAGACAGACCCCTGGCAAACCTGACCAAAAAACGAAGGCAGCACACTCAAATAAACAAGATAAGAGATGAAACAGATAACATCACCACAGAAATAACCGAAATTCAGAAAATAATAAGGGACTATTTTGCAAACCTTTATGCCAACAAATTCAAGAACTTGGAAGAAATGGATGATTTCCTAGAAAAAATTCATATCCCCAAACTCAACCATGAAGACTTAAACCTTCTAAACAGACCCATATCCAGTAATGAAAGAGAAACGGCAATAAATGATCTCCCATCCAAGAAAAGCCCAGGTCCAGATGGATTCACTACAGAATTCTACAAGGCCTTCAAAACAGAACTCACACCAATATTTCTCAAACTCTTCAATGAAATTGAAAGAGAACGTTCACTACGAGACACATTCTATGAAGCCAGTATAAATCTCATCCCAAAACTAGGCAGGGACTCATCATGGAAAGAGGACTATAGACCAATTTCCCTGATGGACATAGACACAAACATTCTCAATAAAATTCTGGCCAATCGACTTCAACCGGTCATCAAAAAAATCATAAACTGTGAACAAATTGGATTCATCCCAGGGATGCAAAGTTGGTTTAATATACACAAGTCAATTAATGTAATCCACCACATCAACTGTAGCAAGGTAAAGAACCACATGGATTTATCTCTGGATGCGGAAGAAGCGTTTGATAAAATCCAGCACCCATTTATGCTAAAAGCCCTGGAAAAACTGGGATTCCAGGGAACATTCCTGAATATAATCATGGTAGTTTATGACAAACCAACAGCAAGCATAACTCTAAATGGTGAAAAATTAAGCCATTCCCTTTAAAATCAGGAACAAGGCAGGGATGTCCACTCTCTCCCCTGCTCTTCAACATAGTACTAGAATACCTAGCCAGAGCAATTAGACAAGAAGAAAATATAAAGGGGATCCAAATAGGAAAAGATGAAGTTAAACTTTCTTCGCAGATGACATGATCCTATACCTAAAGAATCCCATAGACTCTACCACCAAGCTACTAGAGCTGATCCAAAACTTTGGCAAAGTTGCAGGATATAAAATAAACCCTCCAAAATCAACGGCCTTTCTCTATGCTAATGAACCAAAGACTGAGACTGAAATCAGGAAAGCAACTCCTTTTGCAATAGCCTCAAAAAACATAAAATACCTAGGAATAACCTTAACCAAAGAAGTGAAAGACCTCTTTGAGGAGAACTTTAAAAGCTTGGAAATCGAAATTAAGGCAGAACTAAGGAAATGGAAAAACCTCCCATGCTCCTGGATTGGGAGGATTAATATAATCAAAATGGCAATATTGCCAAAGGCAATCTACAAATTCAATGCAATACCCATTAATATCCCAACAACATTTTTTAATGAAATAGAGGAAGCAATCCAGAAATTCATATGGAACAATAAAAGACCTAGAATAGCAAAAACAATCCTAAGCAGAAAGAACAGTGCTGGAGGAATTACAATACCCAACTTCAAGCTGTATTATAAAGCTATAGTAATAAAAACAGCTTGGTATTGGCACTGGAACAGGCCTGAAGACCAATGGAACAGAATTGAAGACCCAGAAATGAACCCACAGAACTACGCCTACTTAATCTTTGATAAAGGAGCTAAAACAATACTTTGGAAGAAAGATAGCCTCTTTAACAAATGGTGCTGGCATAACTGGTTCAACACTTGCAACAAACTAAAACTAGATCCTTATATATCACCCTGCACCTAAATCAATTCCAAATGGATTAAAGACCTTGAAATCAATACAGACACCCTGAAAACACTAAAAGAAGGAGTAGGTCAAACACTTGGGCTCCTTGGCGCAGGACGGAATTTCCTTAACAAAGACCCAGAAAGGCTACAAATCAAAGAAAGTTTGGACAAACGGGACTGCATCAAACTGCAGATTCTGCACGGCAAAGGACATAGCTTGCAAGATGAACAGAAAGCCCACAGACTAGGAGAAGATCTTTACTGGCCATTCAACGGACAAAGGCCTCATATCTCAAATATATGCAGAACTAAAAAAATTACCTTCCTCTAAAATGAAACCGCAACGAACCAATAGCCCCCTCATCAAGTGGGCTAAAGACTTACAAAGAGACTTCTCTGATGAGGAAATGAGAATGGCCAAGAGACATATGAAAAAGTTCTCTGCATCACTGGCCATAAAAGAAATGCAAATCAAAACAACATTGAGATTCCATCTCACCCCAGTAAGAATTTCCTATATCAAGAAAACTAACAATAACTATTGTTGGAGGGGATGTGGCCAAAAGGGAACCCTACTTCATTGTTGGTGGGAATGTAAACTGGTTCAGCCCACTGGCAAGCAGTATGGAGATTCCTCTGAAGGCTAAATATAGAACTCCCCTATGACCTAGCATCCCTGCTTTTGGATATCTATCCAAAACACCACAAATAAGAACACACTAAAGCCACCAGCACAACAATGTTCATCGCAGCACAATTTGTCATGGCTAGAATCTGGAACCAACACAGATACCCCACAGTATTCAAATGGATCAGGAAAATGTGGTACATATACACAATGGAATTTTATGCCTCCATCACAAAGAATGACATTGCCCCATTTGTAAGGAAATGGAAGGACTTGTAAAAAATTATATTAAGTGAAGTGAGCCAGACCCAAAGAAATATGGACTCTCTGGTCTCCCTTATTGGGAATAATTAGTACAGGTTTAGGCAAGTTATAGCAGAGCATCACAAGGCCCAATAGCTATACCCTTATGAACACATAAGATGATGCTAAGTGAAATGAATTCCATGTTATGGAAACAATTGTTGTATCACAGTTGTAACTACTTTCAATGTCCCATGTGTATCTGTAGCTTCTATTATTGATGATGTTCTTTTATCACCTTCCTGTGGTTGTACCTACACTATCTCTGTAATCTTATCTGAGTATATTGGAAACCATGTATACTGGTATTGGAAGCAGGGAATTGAAAGGGAATACCAAATTTGAGAGACACAGGGTAAAAAAAGACAAACAACTACAAAAGCAATACTTACAAAACTGGTGTAAGTGAACTGAACACCTCATGAGGGGAAAGGAAAAGGGGGAGGAGGGATGGTGGAATGAGGGACGAGGTAACAAACAGTACTACAAATGTGTCCAATGCCTAATGTATGAAACTGTAACCTCTCTGTACATCAGTTTGATAATAAAATTTTGAAAAAAAAAAGAATTATTTGGTATCATTTGCTAAAGTGTAATAGGATAGTAGAAGAGTAAATGCATCTGAGAATGTATTCATTATGAACAAAAGATGTTTCAACATAACTGATAAATGACTATTAGTTTAAAATTTAATGCCTGCTAGTTTTACATGTAATTTTATTAGCACCCAGAGAACAAGTGAGAAATGACCAAGATGGAAAAGAGATCTTAAGTACTTGATTTCCTAAGTGAAAAAATTTACCAGAATCTCAAAATGGGAGGAGAGAGAAGGATTAGGAAAGAATTCTTTCAAGATATCTATGAACCCAGCCCTGGCTTCCCCGAGCGCCCTCTGCCGTCCTGCTGCTGCCACCGCCAGAGAGAAGACGAAAAGACAAGAGGAAGATGACACGGCCCCAGTAGGGAGGCACCTCAACTCGCTCCAACTGAATAGCGAGCTGGGAACTCCAGCACCCAAAACCCCATCAAGAACCCAGCAAAACCAGCAGCCAGAAGCAGTGGAGAAACACAGGAAATGAAAAGGAACAAAAAAAGAAGAGCCTATAACCTGCACGGAGGCGGAGAATCTCCATGGTACCCTCCCCCCATCCGCCGACCCTGGCCCAAACAGGGCAAGGCTAGGAAAGTGGACCCGGTGAATGGCAGACAGACTGCCCAAAAGTCACGCCCGAAGCGCAGCGTCTAGACAGCAGGACTCCGAGGACCCCAGGGGGAGCGCGTACCAAGACAGATGGCGGCGATGGGAAGTTTGGGACCGCACGGCCAGGATCGGACATAAGCAGCGGGGGATCCTAGTGGTGCAGAAGGGGAGAGCCGGGGCCGCCACCACCAAACGACCAATCGCTGCACCCCAGTACCCCACCCTTGAAGGGCCAACGGCGGCGCAGGACACACACACACAATCCAGGACCAGTTAGTTCCCCATTGCCCCCTCCCCCAAAGGGAGACTAGCTGTCAGAGACCCAAGCCCTGCAGAGAAGCTGGAACTCCCTCCCGGCTTCCCCACCCCGAGGGAACAAAGAACCCCCAAATCAGGCGACAAAAGTTTCCTTCAGACTCTGGGAAGACACAGGAGCTAGCAGGGGAGGGGCAGAGCAGTGCCAAGGCAGCAGAGGAGCCTTAACCAGCTGCACCGGCCACGCCCCCTTCCCAAAAGGGGCCGGGGGACGGCCGGCAGTGCAAGCCCCACCCGAGGTGCCTGGGCCTCGCGGACTTTTTCAACAAAAGTCACAAGCGTGCTGGTGGGCAATACCAGCCCAGCCGGGACACCTGGGCCCGATCAGGCGCCCCCCACATAGTGGAGGCACAGTCTGTGGGTGCTAACCCACGCCTGGACACTTGATCCCACTGGGGCCCACATATACCGCCCCCACAGCAGACTCATAGGAGGGCGCAAGCACACCCCAATAACCCAGGGCTCGCTCTGGTAGGCGTACCCTGCTCAGGTGGGCAGGACCCCCCAGCGGCAATGCCTGCTCTGGTAGGTGCACCCGCACAGGAGGGCAGAGCCCCCCAGCGGTGGCCCCCACTCAGTTTGGCGCATTTTGCACAAGTGGGTGGGCCGCCCTCAACAACACTGGCCCCAGAGCCGTCCACTCAGGCGAACCGCCTGAGAGGTGAGCTCCTCTGACCAAGATACAGAGTGGAAACAAGAACCGAAGAAGAGAAAAGCCTCCAAGCCACGCTGAATCAGTGACCAGCAAACCCATACCAGGGGCACGCTAGGGTCAGCACAACACTGTCCCACAGAGAAAGACACAGAACCTACCCACCTCCACGTGCAGGGAGGGTGACCACCCCGGCAACAACCGAGACGGTCACGCTCACCCATTGGGCAGTAAGGATCAACAGCCAGACTCAAACCCAGAGCCAGGACACAGACAAGTCTCCCACTGACGGACCAGCGGGAACCAGCACAAAGCCAAACCAGGGATGCCACCCACAGATCTCCAGTTGTGCAAATCACAAAGAAATATAACCAGTTTCGTCAAAGGGCAAGCCAACTCACCAGCTCCAAAAAGCGGCAGGACTGAAGAGAAGATGGAGGATAAAAAAACAACTGAGGCAATGTTAGCAGAAATGATGGAAAGCCTCAGAAACGAAATCAGAAAACAATTCCAGGAGTTTAGAGTAGAAGTCTCGAAGGACATCCAGGAAGCCAAGAAAGAAATGGAAGCAAAAATGGATACAGTGCAAACCTCCGTTAAAGAAGTCCTTAACAGCCTGAGAAGTGAAATGCATGAAAAAATAGATTTAAAATACAACTCTTTAAAGGAAGAAATTTCCACGATCAAAGCTGATCTGGCAACCATAAATAGCTCTCTGACATCCATTAACTCCGCAATTGAATCCACAGCACAAAGAATTGACCATATTGAATCCAGAATCTCTCTCGATGATGCAGCCGATAAGAACCAGAAAATTACCACACTCCAAGAAATGGTAAAGCTCCAGGACAGACTAATCCAGGAGCTAGTGGACAAAGACAAGAGATATAATCTGCACATAATTGGAATAGAAGAAGGAGCCAAATACCAGAGCAGAGGGGCTCAACATAAAGCAACATAAAGTTATTGCAGAAAGTTATTGCAATAACATAAAGTTATTGCAGAAAACTTCCCCAATCCCACAAGGGACCCCATCCAGGAAACCGAAGCCTATAGGACACCTGGCAGACCAGACCCCAGAAAAGCCATGCCAAGGCACATAATATTCAAGACTTCAGATCTCAAGAATAAAGAGCAAATTTTGAATTCAGCCACAGCCAAGAAAGAAATTTATTACAATGGGAAGAGAATACGAATAACAGCAGACCTCTCCACACAAACCTACCACGTGAGAAGAGAATGGAAGAACACCATCCAAGTTCTACAGGCCAACAACTGCCAACATAGAATAAAATATCCAGCGAAGCTGGAGTTCATATTCGAGGGGAAAACCAGATCTTTCCATACCAAAGAGGATCTAAAGGAGTATGTGAATAAAAAACCAGCCCTACAGCAAATTCTAAGAGAGGAATCTCACCCAACAGAAATCATACAGGACACACAGACAGAAACAGAAAGAAACTACAATAGTCAGAGCCCAACGGAAAGAGCAGCTCACTAAAGACAAGAAAAAAAAAAGAGGAAAAACATCCCAACAAGAAAATGGAAGGAGAAAAAAAACACTCTTATCATTGATCTCTTTGAATATAAACAGTATGAACTCTCCGATAAAGAGGAGCAGACTGGCAGAATGGATCCACAAACAAAAAGTTGCCATCTGTTGTCTATAAGAGACCCACCTTACAGCAAGAGATAAAAACAGGCTTTGAATGAAAGGATGGAGCAAGATCTTCCAAGCAAACGCACCTACCAAAATGGCAGGAGTAGCCATCCTGATCTCAGACAAGCTGAACATCTCATTAAAATCAACTCAAAAAGACAAAGAAGGTCAGTACTTTTTTTTTATTAATTGAACATAAATTTTTTTACAAGGTGTTGTGCAAAGAGGGTGCAGTTACATAGTAGGGCAGTGTGTACATTTCTTGTGATATCTTACGATCTGTTTTTCTATCCCTTGTCTAGGTCAGGTAGACATATATGCAATATACAATGTATCAAGAACATATACAGTATTCACAGACTTGGTCTCTACTGTCTCTCCGTCTCCCTTTCTTAACAGTCATATATCAGAGAGATCATGCTCCTTTGTTTTCTGTGTTCTAGGCTTGTCTCACTCAACATTATTTGTTCGAGTTCTGACCATTTCCCTGCGAATAACAATATTTCACCATTCCTAATCGCTATGTAGTATTCCATTGTGTATAAATACCATATTTGGATCCATTCGTCTGTGGAGGGGCATCTGGGTTGTTTCCATATTTTGGCTATTGTGAATTGTGCCGCGATAAACATGGAAGTACAAATGTCTTTTTGATATCTTGGGTTTTGCTGTTTAGGATAGATGCCTAGGAGTGATATGGCTGGGTCATAGGGTAGGTCTATATTGAGCTTTTTGGGGAACCTCCATACTGTTTTCCAAAGTGGTTGTACTAATTTGCACTCCCACCAACAATGGAGAAGAGTTCCTCTTTCCCCACAGCCCCTCTAGCATTTGTTGTTTCCTGAGTTCAGAGTATAGGCCATTCTAACTAGGGTGAGGTGGTATCTCAGGGTTGTTATTATTTGCATTTCCTTTACTAGCAGGGATGTTGAACATTTCCTCATATGTTTCTTTGCCATTTTTATCTCTTCTCTTGTGAAGTCTCTCCTTAGCTCCTTTGTCCATTTCCTAATTGGTTTATTGGGCTTGGAGGGGCTTAGTTTTTTGAGTTCTCTGTAGATGACAGATATTAGGCCTTTGTCTGTTGCTGTGCTGGTAGATATCCTTTCCCATATCGTTGGCTGTCTTTCTATTTTGGTGGCTATGACCTTAGCTGTGCAGAAACTTTTTAATTTGTAGTAGTCCCATTTGTCGAGTCTTTCCCCTATTGGTTGTGCCCCTGGGACTCTATTCAGGAAGTTCCTTCCTGTGCCTATAAGTTCTAGTGTCTTTCCTACTCTGTCCTTCAGTAGTTTCAAGGATTCAGGTCTGATGTTGAGGTCCTTGATCCATTTTGAGTTGATCTTGGTGCATGGTGATAGGCTTGGGTCTACTTTGAGTTTTCTGCATATGGCTGCCCAGTTCTCCCAGCACCAGTAGTTGAAGAGGCTATGTTTATTCCATTGTATGTCTTTAGCTCCTTTGTCGAATATCAGTTGGGTGTAAGAGTGCGGTTTTATTTCTGGATCTTCAATTCTAATCCACTGGTCTTCTGATCTGTTTTTATACCAATACCAGGCTGTTTTTGATATGATGGCTTTGTAGTAGAGCTTGAAGTCTGGTATTGTGATACCTCCTGCACTATTTTTTTTTTTTTTTGCCTAGAATTGCTTTGGCTATTCTAGGTTTTTTGCTGTTCCATATGAATTTATGGATTGCTTTCTCTATTTCAGTGAAGAATGTAACTGGGATTTTGATAGGGATTGCATTGAATTTGTATAACAATTTGGGCAATATGGCCATTTTTCACTATATTGATTCTGCCTACCCATGAGCATGGGAGGTCTTTCCATCTCCTTGTGTCTTCTTTGATTTCCCTTATTAGATTTTTGTAGTTTTCATTGAATAGGTCCGTCACGTCCTTGGTTAAGTTGATCCCTAGGTACTTTATTCTTTTTTTGGCTACTGTAAATGGAATTGTTTCCATAATTTCCTTTTCTGTTTGTCTATTGCTGGTGTACAAAAAAGCTGCTGATTTTTGTGGGTTGATTTTGTATCCTGCTACTTTGCCAAATTGGTTTATTAGGTGTAGGAGTTTGGGTACTGAGTTTTTTGGGTACTTCAGATATAAGATCATGTCATCTGGGAATAGGGATAGCTTGATTTCTTCCTTGCCAATGTGGATCCCTTTGATGTCCTCCTCTTGCCTTATTGCTATGGCTAGGGATTCCAGCACTATGTTGAGCAGAAGTGGGGAGAGTGAGCATCCTTGTCTTGTTCCTGAGTTTAGGGGGAATGATTTAAGTTTCTCTCCATTTAATATGATATTAGCAGTTGGTCTGTTGTATATGGCTTTTATTGTTTTGAGGAATGTTCCATCTATTCCTGTTCTCTCCAAAGCTTTTAATAGGTATGGATGTTGTATTTTGTCAAAGGCTTTTTGGGCATCGACTGAGATAACAATGTAATTCTTAATTTTAGATCTGTTTATGTGGTGAACTACGTTGATTGATTTACGGATGTTGAACCATCCTTGTGACTGAGGGATGAAGCCTACTTGGTCATGATGTATGATTTTCTTGATCAGTTTCTGGATCCTGTTAGCTAATATTTTATTGAGGAGCTTTGCGTCTGTGTTCATTAGTGATATTGGTCTGTAGTTCTCTTTTTTTGTTGGGTCTTTGCCTGGTTTGGGAATGAGTATGATATTAGCTTCATAGAATGAGGTTGGGATTTCTCCCTCTGTTTCTATTTCGCGGAAGAGTTTGAGGAGTACTGGTATTAGCTCCTCACTAAAGGTTTTGTAGAATTCGTTGGTGAATCCATCTGGACCTGGGCTTTTCTTAGTAGGGAGGTTCTTGATTACCTCCTGTATCTCACCGTAAGTTATTGGTTTATTTAGTTGATTTATTTCTTCTTGGTTCAGTTTGGGCAGTTTGTACTTCTCTAAGAATTGATCCATTTCTCTAAAATTATTTTTTTTTGCTGAGTAGAGGTTTTGGAAATAGCTCCTTATGATTGTTTGAATATCGTGTGTACTTGTTGTAATTTTTCCGGTGGAGTCCCTGATTTTACGTATATGAGTCTCTTCTCTTCTTTTTTTTGTAAGTCTTGCAAGGGGTCTGTCAATTTTGTTTATTTTCTCAAAGAACCAGCTTTTAGTCTTATTTATTTGTTGAATGGTCTTTCTATTTTCAATCAGATTTATCTCTTCTTTAATCTTTGTGATCTCTCCCCTCCTAGTCGTTTTAGATTCTGTCATTTCTTGTTTCTCCAGTTGTTTTAGTTTCATCGTGAGGGTATTCACCTGCTCTGCTTCCATTCTTTTAATGTGAGTGCTGAGTGCAGTGATCTTGCCCCTCAGCACTGCCTGAGCTGTGTCCCATAGGTTTCTTTGTGATGTGTTTTCTTTGTCATTGTGGCTTATGAATTCATTGATTTCATCTTTAATTTGGTCTGTGGCCCAAGTGTTGGATACCAGCATGGCGTTTAGCCTCCAAGAGTGTGAATAGACTCTGTGGTATCCGTTGTTATTGAGGGTTACCTTTAATCCACTGTGATCAGGTATAATACATGGGATGATGTCAATACTTTTGTATTTGCTGAGGTTCTTTGTGTGGGCTATGACGTGGTCTATTTTGGAATATGATCCATAGGCTGCTGAAAAGAAGGTGTATTGGGTCTCTGTAGGGTGAAAAGTTCTATATAGGTCTGTTAGATCCATTTGGTAAATGGTGTTATTTAGGTCCTCAGCTCCCTTACTAATCCTCTGGGTGTTGGATCTGTCTCTTGGAGAGAGAGGAGTATTAAAGTCACCCACTATGATTGTGTTTGTGTCTATCTTGCTCTGTAATTCTGTGAGAATTTGCTTGACATATTTAGGGCCTCTTTTGTTCAGTGAATATACATTTATCACCGTGATTTCTTGATTCTGGATTTTTCCTTGTATTAATATGTAGTGTCCTTCTTTGTCTTTTTGAGTGGACTTTAATGAGAAGTCCAGCTTGTCTGAGATCAGAATGGCTACACCTGCCATTTTGGTGGGTGCATTTGCTTGGTAGATCTTGCTCCATCCTTTCATTCAAAGCCTGTTTTTGTCCCTTGCTGTAAGGTGGGTCTCTTGTAGACAGCAGATGTCAACTTTTTGTTTGCGAATCCATTCTGCCATTCTGCTCCTCTTTATCGGGGAGTTTAAACCATTTATATTTAAAGAGATCAAGGATAAGGGTGTTTTTTCTCCTTCCATTTTCTTGTTGGGCTGTTTTTTCCTCTTTTTTTTTTTTCCTGTCTTTAGTGAGCTGGTCTTTCTGATGGACTTTGGCTATTGAAGTTTCTTTCTGATTCTGTCTGTGTGTCTTTTACGATCTCTGTTGGGTGGGGTTCCCCTCTTAATATTCGCTGTAGGGCTGGTTTTTTATTCACATACTCCTTTAGCTCCTCTTTGGTGTGGAAAGATCTGGTTCTCCCTTCGAATGTGAACTCCAATTTCGCTGGATATTTGATCCAAGGTTGTAAATTGTTATTCTGAAGTACTTGGATGGTGTTCTTCCACTCACTTCGAGCTTGGTAAGTGTGTGTGGATAAGTCGGATGTTATTTGAATCCTCTTCCCATTGAAAAAACTTTCCTTCTTCACTTTGGCT
Organism: Perognathus longimembris pacificus; assembly: GCF_023159225.1. Classification (NCBI taxonomy): domain Eukaryota; kingdom Metazoa; phylum Chordata; class Mammalia; order Rodentia; family Heteromyidae; genus Perognathus; species Perognathus longimembris. The sequence goes on from NC_063163.1 coordinate 51,301,170, forward strand.
GAATTCAGAATTTGCTCTTTAATCTTGAGGTCTGTAGTCTTGAATATTATGTGCCTTGGGGTGGCTTTCCTGGGGTCTGGCCTGCCAGGTGTCCTATAGACTTCGGTTACCTGGATGGGGTCCCCTGTGAGATTGGGGAAGTTTTCTGCAATAACTTTATTGAGAACATGATTAAGCCCTCTGTTCTGGTATTCGGCTCCTTATTCTATTCCAATTATGCACAGATTATATATCTTGTCTTTGTCCATTACTTCCTGGATTATTCTTCCCTGATGCTTCACCTTTTCTAGGAGTGTGGTCATTTTCTGGTTGTTGTCAGCTGCTTCATCGTCCAGGCGAGAGATTCTGGATTCTATATGGTCTACTCTTTGTGTTATGGTTTCAATTGCGGAGTTTATGGATGTCAGAGAGCTATTTATGGTTATATCAGCTCTGATCGTAGAAATTTCTTCCTTTAAAGAGTTCTATTTTAAATCTATTTTTTCATGCATTTCAATTCTCAGGATGTGGAGATTTTCTTTAAAGGCCACTTGCATTGTATCCATTTTTGCTTCCATTTCTTTAATTGAGGCTTGCATTGTATCCATTTTTGCTTCCATTTCTTTCTTGGCTTCCTGGGTGTCCTTCCAGATTTCCGCTCTAAACTCCTGGAATTGTTTTCTGATTTCATTTCTGACGCTTTCGATCATTTCTGTTAACATGGCCTCATTTGCTTTTTTAGTCTCCTTCTTCTCTTCAGTCGTGCTGCTTTTTGGAGTTGGTGAGTTGGCTTGCCCTTTGATGAACTGAGTTATGTTTCTTTGTGATTTGCGCATCTGGAGGTCTGTGTAAATCTTCCCTCCCTCCTGTGTAGGCATGTCTATGGCAGCAGGTGCTGTCGCTGTGGCCCCGCCCACCAGTGCAGCCTATGCCTACCAGAGCGGGCGCTGTCGCCGAGGGCCTGCCCTCTTGTGCGCTGTGCGTCCACTACAATAGGCATTTTAGCAGGATATGCCTCCCAGAGTGAGCCCCGGGTTGGTGGGTTGTGTTTGAGCCCTCCTGCGAGTCCGTGGGGGGGGGCGGTATGTGTGGGGTCCAGTGGGATCGACTGTCCGGGTGTGGCTTGGCACCCTCAGACCTCTGTGGGGGGGGACATGATCAGGTTCAGGTGACCCTGCTGGGCTGGTTTTGACCACCAGCGCCTGTGATTTTAGTTGTAAGAGTCTGCGAGGTCCAGGCGCCTCGGGTGGGGCTTGCACTGCCTGCCTTCCCCCGGCCCCTGTTGGGAAGGGGGCGGGGCCGGTTCTGCCAGTTCAGGAACCTGTGGGGCCTTGGGGCTGCTCCGCCCTTTCCCTGCTAAACTGACTTCCCAGCACCTGATGGGGGCTCCCCGCCTGATTTGGGGTTCTTTGTTCATTCGGGGTGGGGAGGGGGAGGGAGGGAGATCTAGCTTCTTTGTTGGGCTTGGGTCTCTGATAGCTGGTCTCCCGTTGGGGGACTCACTTTTGCTGCTTTGTGTGTGTTCCACGCAGCCGTTGGCCCTTCAGTGGTTGGTGAAGTGTCATGGTGGCTTCCCCGTTCCCTCTTTCTGCCACGCTGGGTTCCCTTGTCCGAACCCGGTGTGGACCTAAACTTCTCATTGCTGCAAGTGTGTGTCTTGGTCCGCACCCTGCCTTGTGACCATGGGGTCTCCCGCTATATGAATTCTGTGCTCCTGGCAGCCTGTCTGGCGATCGCCGGGTTCCCCTTTCCCAGCCTGGCCCTGTTTGGGCCAGGGTCGGCTGGTGGGGGGAGGGTGCCCCAGAGATTCTCCGGCTCCGTGTAGGTTTTCGGTTCTTCTTTTTTGCTCCTTTTTGTTTTCCTGCGTTTCTCCACTGCGTCTGGCTGCTGTTTTGCTGGGTTCTTGATGGGGTGTTGGGTGTTGGAGTTCTCAGCTTGCTATTCAGTTGGAGCGAGTCGGGGTGCCTCCCTATTCTGTCGGCGCTATCTTTCTCTCTACTACATTTTAATACAAGGAAAAATCCAGAATCAAGATATCACGGTGATAATTGTATACTCACTGAACAAAAGAGGCCCTAAATATGTCAAGCAAATTCTCATAGAACTCCAGAACAAGATAGACCCAAACACAATCATAGTGGGTGACTTTAATACCCCACTCTCTCCAAGAGACAGATCCAACACCCAGAGGATTAGCAAGGGAGCTGAGGACCTAGGTAACACCATATCCCAAATGGATCTGACAGATCTATACAGAATCTTCCACCCTACAGAGACCCAATACACCTTCTTCTCAGCAGCCCATAGATCATACTCCAAAATAGACCATGTCATAGCCCACACAAAGAACCTCAGCAAATACAAAAGTATTGACATCATCCCATGTATTATATCTGACCACAGTGGATTAAAGGTAACCCTCAATAACAATGGTTACCACAGAGGCTATACACATTCTTGGAGGCTAAACCCCACACTATTATCCAACACTTGGGCCACAGAACAAATTAAAGATGAAATCAACGAATTCATAAGCCACAATGACAATGAAAATACATCACAAAGAAACCTATGGGACACAGCTAAGGCAGTACTGAGGGGCAAGATCATCGCCCTCAGCACTCACATTAAAAGAATGGAAGCAGAGCAGGTGAATAACCTCACGATGAATCTAAAACAACTGGAGAAACAAGAAATGATCAAACCTAAAATGACTAGGAGGAGAGAGATCACAAAGATGAAAGAAGGGATAAATCTGATTGAAAATAGAAAGACCATTCAACAAATAAATAAGACAAATGCTAGTTCCTTGAGAAAATAAACAAAATTGACAGACCCCTTGCAAGACTTACAAAAAAAAGAAGAGACTCATATACTTAAAATCAGAGACTCGACCACAAAAATTACAACAAGTACACACAATATTCAAACAACCATAAGGAACTATTTCCAGAACCTCTACTCATTAAAAAAAATAATTTTACAGAAATGGACCAATTCTTAGAGAAGTAGAAACTGCCCAAACTGAACCAAGAAGAAATAAATCAACTAAATAAACCAATAACTAACAGCGAGATACGGGGGTGATCACCAACCTCCCAACAAAGAAAAGCCCAGGCCCAGATGGATTCACCAACGAATTCTACAAAACCTTTAGCGAGGAGCTAATACCAACACTCCTCAAACTCTTCCACGAAATAGAAACAGAGGGAGAAATCCCAACCTCATTCTATGAAGCTAATATCATACTCATTCCCAAACCAGGCAAAGACCCAACAAAAAAAGCGAACTACAGACCAATATCACTAATGAATACAGACACAAACCTCTTCAATAAAATATTAGCTAACAGGATCCAGAAACTGATCAAGAAAATTATACATCATGACCAAGTAGGCTTCATCTCACTGTCACAAGGATGGTTCAACATCTGTAAGTCAATCAATGTAATTCACCACATAAACAGATCTAAAATCAAGAATCACATTGTTATCTCAGTCGATGCCCAAAAGGCCTTTGACAAAATACAACATCCATACTTATTAAAAGTTCTGGAGAGAATATGAATAGATGGAACATTCCTCAAAACAATAGAAGTCATATACAACAGACCAATTGCTAACATCATATTAAATGGAGAGAAACTTAAATCATTCCCCCTAAACTCAGGAACAAGACAAGGATGCTCACTCTCCCCACTTCTGCTCAACATAGTGCTGGAATCCCTAGCCATAGCAATAAGGCAAGAGGAGGACATCAAAGGGATCCACATCAGCAAGGAAGAAATCAAGCTATCCCTATTTGCAGACGACATGATCTTATATCTGAAGTACCCAAAAAACTCAGTACCCAAACTCCTACACCTAATAAACCAATTCGGCAAAGTAGCAGGATACAAAATCAACCCACAAAAGTCAGCAGCTTCTCTGTACACCAGCAATGTACAAACAGAAAAGGAAATTATGGAAACAATTCCATTTACAGTAGCCAAAAAAAGAATGAAGTACCTAGGGATCAACCTAACCAAGGACGTGACGGACCTATTCAATGAAAACTACAAAAATCTAATAAGGGAAATCAAAGAAGACACAAGGAGATGGAAAGACCTCCCATGCTCATGGGTAGGCAGAATCAATATAGTGAAAAATGGCCATATTGCCCAAATTGTTATACAAATTCAATGCAATCCCTATCAAAATCCCAGTTACATTCTTCACTGAAATAGAGAAAGCAATCCATAAATTCATATGGAACAGCAAAAAACCTAGAATAGCCAAAGCAATTCTAGGCAAAAAAAGCAGTGCAGGAGGTATCACAATACCAGACTTCAAGCTCTACTACAAAGCCATCATATCAAAAACAGCCTGGTATTGGTAAAAAAACAGACCGGAAGACCAATGAATTAGAATTGAAGATCCAGAAATAAAACCGCACACTTACAGTCAGCTGATATTCGACAAAGGAGCTAAAGACATACAATGGAATAAACATAGCCTCTTCAACTACTGGTGCTGGGAGAACTGGGCAGCCATATGCAGAAAACTCAAAGTAGACCCACGCCTATCACCATGCACCAAGATCAACTCAAAATGGATCAAGGACCTCAACATCAGACCTGAATCCTTGAAACTACTGAAGGACAGAGTAGGAAAGACACTAGAACTTATAGGCACAGGAAGGAACTTCCTGAATAGAGTCCCAGGGGCACAACAAATAGGGGAAAGACTCGACAAATGGGACTACTACAAATTAAAAAGTTTCTGCACAGCTAAGGTCATAGCCACCAAAATAGAAAGACAGCCAACGATTTGGGAAAGGATATCTACCAGCACAGCAACAGACAAAGGCCTAATATCTGTCATCTACAGAGAACTCAAAAAACTAAGCCCCTCCAAGCCCAATAAACCAATTAGGAAATGGACAAAGGAGCTAAGGAGAGACTTCACAAGAGAAGAGATAAAAATGGCAAAGAAACATATGAGGAAATGTTCAACATCCCTGCTAGTAAAGGAAATGCAAATAAAAATAACCCTGAGATACCACCTCACTCCAGTTACAATGGCCTATACTCTGAACTCAGGAAACAACAAATGCTGGAGGGGGTGCGGGGAAAGAGGAACCCTCTCCATTGTTGGTGGGAGTGCAAATTAGTACAACCACTTTGGAGAAAAGTATGGAGGTTTCTCAAAAAGCTCAATATAGACCTACCCTATGACCCAGCCATACCACTCCTAGGCATCTATCCTGAACAGCAGGTCCCAAGATATCAAAAAGACATTTGTACTTCCATGTTTATCGCGGCACAATTCACAATAGCCAAAATATGGAAACAACCCAGATGCCCCTCCACAGACGAATGGATCCAAAAAATATGGTACCTATACACAATGGAATACTACATAGCGATTAGGAATGGTGAAATAAATTTTATTCTCAGGGAAATGGTCAGAACTTGAACAAATAATGTTGAGCGAGACAAGCCTAGAACACAGAAAACAAAGGGGCATGATCTCCCTGATATATGACTGTTAAGAAAGGGAGACGGAGAGACAGTAGAGACCAGGTCTGTGAAACCAAAAACTGCTTGTCAAATGGTATTTCCCACAGAATTGGGTCAGCGACCCAATATTATGTAACTAAAACCAAACAACTACTCAACATATAAAGGTCAAAAATTGACCTTTCAGTGGAATACAATAGCTCAAAAGCTATGTATGTACGTTCATATAAGACTACTGTCGACATATTGTCTAATGTTGACATTACATTTAAAGCCCTAGGCGAATTTTCTTGGGCGTAGGCCACGTGGCTACTGTATATGTTCTTGGTACATTGTGTATTGTATATATGTCTACCTGACCTAGGGAAGGGAAAGAAAAACAGGGTGTAAGATATCACAAGAAATGTACACACTACCCTACTATGTAACTGTACCCTTTTTGCACAACACCTTGTCAAAAAATTAGTGTTTAATTAATAAATAAATTACCAAAATAAGAGAAATCTATGAGATAATTTTGTCTTGATTTGAGTATGACTGAATATAGTGAGAGAACATTCTGAAAGAATGAGCTTGTTTCTGAATAATGTCCAGGAAAGGAGGGAAAGATAGAGGGAGGGAGGAAGGGAAAGGCTGTTTTTGACACACATAAAAAAGTATAAGATTTACTACTAGTATGCAAATTAAGTTTTAAGGTATAAAATTGGCAAAATCAAGTGTTGATAACTGTAAACTCTTATATCAGAACAAGAATCAGAAGCATAAAATAACCTGAAAGTATGGTCACATATAGGTTTGAAATTCACATGTATGAGTATGTGTGAATAGATATGAAAATGGTGCTAATCCTGAAAGTGATGCTGCAGAAAAAAAGGCCAAAGAACAAGATGGAAATATCACACAGCACTAAAATAGCTCTGGGATGTTAGGCTGTGGCAGTGCTGACTGGAGTCAGAACATGATTCCTTGAGGATAATGTCTCTGAGATCCTCTAAGAAGAACTTTTGATATGGCAGAACATTCACACACTTGAATTTGCCCCTAGATGAATTTGATCTTCTTTCAGGGAACATGTTTCTGAATAGAGTTTATAATTAGTATCCTTTTTCAGGATAAAGTAACAATTTAAATAATAGTTTTTGGTGAATTCTAAATGGCAACAAGTTTGAGGAGAAGAGAATTGAGAAACCAAGTGGAATCTAATAGCTTCACTTAGAAAATTTCACTAACTGGATCAGAGCCATTCTGTGTTATTACTGTTTATTATTCTGTATTGCTCTAACTACATATGACGAATTGAAGAACTTAGCTCATCTATGCTTTTGAGAATTTTTTCCTTGTACATGTCTCCTATAATTTTAGACTTTGAGAAAATTAACTACCTATTTTGATTAAATATTGCAAAACTTATTTTTGTCAACTCATTTCTGTGTCAGTTACATATGTACAGAAAAAAGCAACATTTTTTTGTGACAGTCCTGGGTTTTAAACTCAGAGTTTGAGTACTGTCCTGTAGGCTTTTTACTCAAGGCTACCACGCTTATCACTTGAGCCACAGCTCTACTTCCAGCTTTCCAGTGGTTAATTGGAGATAAGAATCTCAAGATCTTTACAGTCAAAGTTGACTTGGAATCATGATCCATCAGATCTCAGTTTCCTGGTAGCTGGGATTAGAGGCATCAGCTGCTGGTAGCTGGCTAAGAGCACCATATTTTAAAAAACAAAAAAAATTGACCAAATTATAGTGAAAAGATAATGGCTTATTATTCTGCCACTAAGAGCAAAATTTTGTCGTGAGCAGGAAAATCGTTAGAACTGGTGATCACCATGTGAATTAAAATAAGCCAGACTCAGAAAGGCAAACATCACATATTTTCTCTTGTATGTGGAATGTAGACTTAAAAAAAGAAAATGAATGTTTGTGTCAAAAACTAGCAAGAAAGGGGAGGGAAAAAGGAGAAGGTGATCAGAGAACTGAATATGACCAAAGTATTTCATATGCATATGTGAAAATGGAGCAAGAAAAACAAAAAAGTAGTAAAAACAAAAGAAAGGATTAAGAAAAACTACCTCATATTTATGTGTGAACATGTTACAATGAAACCCTTTGTACAATTAACATACATTAATAAAAAGTGAAACCAGCAAGACAAAACCTAAATATTAAAATAATCTCTTAAAACGATGACCATATGTAACACATACTTAGCAATTTCTAACTGCTATTGCTAAAAGCAGTAACTCTTCACTAGGTCCTACAAAAATTCAAAGGGTAACTAAAAGCAGCACAGAAATTTCTGGCATCTCTGTATTCATCCTGTGTCTGTGTCCTTTGCACTGAGCCATTGTCTTCTGAGAGTCCCCTTGGATTCCATGTAGGACAGAATTGTAAGAAGATTGAAAACTACCTCCTGGGTAACAATGGCTTTCTACTGTCATTTCTGGCTTTATGCTGGCTAGTTGAACATAAGAGTTTCTCAGATTTATCTGCCCTGCTAGCTTTGAACCTTGATCCTCAGATCTCAGCCTCCAAAGTAGCCAAGATTACAGATGTGAGCCCTTGGCTCCTAGTACCAATGACTTCCTTTTCATTGTGACAAGGTCCCACCTAACCAATCCTGAGCTGATCATCAACTATACCATACGTGTGACTTGGACTGGCTAATATTTTTGCACGTTTTTTTGCCCCTGATCCAATTCTTTGGTTATCTAAACCTAAAGCTCATGTCTATACCCTGAAATGTCCGTTATATGCTATTGCCTCCTGATTTATCTTTCTTGGCCACTTACCACTATACCTAGTACATTGGGGCAGATGGTTAGACCTTGCATAATGGAACTCATGTAGTTGGACCTCTGGCCCAGAACTCTGTTTATAGATGCCATTAAAAATAGCATGGAGCATGATACCAGTTGCTCAAGCCTGTAATCCTAGTTCCACGGGAGGTTGAGATTTGAAGATAGAGGTTCAAGGTTAGCCTATGTAGAAAAGTCTGTGAGACTTCTTACCTCTGACTAATCTCCAAAAAGCTAGAACTGAAACTGTGCCTCAAATGGTAAGAAACAAATTGGAGCAAAAAAGCTCTGGAATAGTGCCCAGGCCGAGTTCAAGCTGCACAACTGGCCCAAATCGGAAAAAAAAGAACAAAAGAAAATGAGACACAAATTGAAGTAAACCAAAGAAGGACTAATTATGGTCCTAACAATCTGTTTATTTTTACCTGCCGTATTTTTGTTCTGCATCTTTCTTTAAACTTGCATTGCTTTCCTGAATTAAACTCCTACCTACTTGCTTAGTAGGTAGAAGTGCTTTGTGGGACGGAAATAAGGACAAAGGAGAGTTAATATAAACAGACCAGAGTCAACATAAATATTATTGGATGGGGGGCTGGGGATATGGCCTAGTGGCAAGAGTGCTTGCCTCGTATACATGAGGCCCTGGGTTCGATTCCCCAGCACCACATATACAGAAAATGGCCAGAAGTGGCGCTGTGGCTCAAGTGGCAGAGTGCTAGCCTTGAGCAAAAAAGAAGCCAGGGACAGTGCTCAGACCCTGAGTCCAAGGCCCAGGACTGGCCAAAAAATAAAAAAAAAAATATTATTGGATGGAAGAAGCAAAGTGGGTTGTCAAGTATTGCAAAGTATACTTTTCCTACTGAGGAAGATTTATCACTGCAGATTACTTTTTTGAATTCAAAGGGACTAAATGAACCTTAGTGGAAAATATAGAAATACTGGTCCAAGAAATTTTTAAAGAAAATCTGGAGTCATAAAAAGCATTGAAAAGATTTATAAAGAAAGACATGTAGTAACAGGTTCTAAGATAAAATTTGTCTCTACTGTCAACACATATGCTCAGTAAAGTCACTTGGGAATTTCAGGGAATATGCAAATTATATGGGGATTTGAAAACTTTAAAACAAGGACGAATTGTATAATTTATAGGAGAGAAAAAATGTGAACTGTGTGGTAGCATAAGAAATGATCGCTCTGTGGGTCTTTGTTTTTGTAGCAGAAATGGTGTAAAAATCATTTTTTATGCCTTTAGAGTATTTAGGGGCAGAATAACTATGTTTTTCTGACAGAACTGGGAGTTCACACTGAAATCCAATCCCTGTTAGTACCTTTCTGCTTTTAGCTGAGCTATATGATTCTAGCCTTTGAGAATTTTAGTTTCAAGCCTGTAATACTTCAAGTCTAAGGGCCAGATGACTTATAAAGTTCTTTGATGAGTTCTTCCTGTCGTATCTTTGGTTTATATAAGCAAAAAATTTAAATGCTTATTTTTATTCAAATTTAGTTAAGGATAACTGAAGTGGACGTGCAGATTTTGTTAATGAAACCAATTCAAAGTCCCTGGAAGAGAAGGTGTTGTTGTATTGTGTTTTGTTGGCAATAATGGGTCAAGTATTTTTCTTTTTAAATAAAGGCCTACTGTTGATACTATAATCACAGAGATAAGTTATGGGTACTCTGAGTGGTACTTCACATAATCATCTAGATTGTTCAGTTGTAAACTGTTTCACCTCCAGCTGGTTAAACCTCTAAGCCATAATCTTTCAGAACATTTAGTCTCATATGGTGGGGTCCAAGGTTCAATCTCTTAGTCTTTTAAAATTGAAACTGTAGGTGTTATATTCACCTGACTATGAATTGAATTCTCCTCATGGAAGAATTCTCAATTTTAAAACTAAAACACTACACTTGTTTTCATCACTAGATCTTTTAAGCTGGGTCAGGTTTTATAAGGAGCTTCTTTACTTGAGCCTTTGTAACACTCCATCAAACCACTTTGTACATGTGGGTTTACTGTAGTCTCTAAATTTGGGTTTTTTTTTTTTTCAATTTTCTTAAGTTTATTCTTGCTGATACTTTTTTTCTGATTCCTCCCCAAAGAAATTATGTCATTTTCAAGAAACTTCCAAGTTCTGTTTCATCCTCCTCCACTATTAAGTTTGACTTGGGCACATGAAAAGGAGGAGGCAATGCATACAGGCAGAACCTAAGAGCTTAAATCAGTGCAAAGTTGGCCTGGAAACCTGTCTCTGATCTGAATGTTAGTCAAAACCACATGCTTATCAGCATACAGAAGGGAAATACATCTCTTCTTGCCATAAATTCTGAATGAATTTCTCTAATCTTGCATTTCACTGAAAGAAAAATTAAAAAAAGTTTTTTAAACCTATTTTTCTCATTGATATAACTTAAGTTTAAGGGGAACTCAATGGAAAAATTTCTAAAAAGTGAGACAAATACAAGCATGATTTTTGGTTTTCTGGTCCAGTCCATTGAGAAGTAGGGATTATTCTTCAGTCTTCTGTATTACCCTTTCAAGGATGATTTATATGGAAGTTACTTAGTTCTATACTTGTGATTCACAAATATTTTGAAGAGGAAACAAACTTTTAAAAAATCTTTTTTAGATCCCATCTACTTTCACCTTTAATGTAGGGGCTATCAGAATCAGACCTATAAAAACCAATTCCATGGAATATGTGTGTATACAAATATACATGCATGTGTACACATACATTCTTCAGCATGGCAAAAACAAATTTCCCTTAGAAGATGGAGAAAGGTAAAAAGATGAGTGGGAAAGGTAATATTATTTTAACCTTATGTTTTCTAATAGAATGGGTAGTTTGAGCTGAGAGGCTAGTAGTGAAGAAACACTCACTCTTAATTATTTGTACTCAATGACACATTTCTTTTCTTTAAACTTCACATTAATTCTGCGTAGTAGTTTCTATTTTTCAAGCATAAAACCAAAGCTAAGAGAGTTTATGGAAATTTTTCAGTGTCTAATAGATAGCAAATGTCTCAGTGGGAATTATGAGGCTGGAGGGTAAATCTTCTCCATGAGTGGTTAAAGGGAAATCTGTGTCCTTTAAATACCAAATGGACCAATGACAATGTTAATATCCTTTCTATCAAGAAGATGGGGCCAGTTCAGGATTTCTTCAGTTTCTGTGGTTTGCTCACTTATAAAAGAGATTGGGAGACTCACACACATGTCAGGTTTATACCTTCAATGTACAACAGAGCAAGGTCCAAGTCATTACATACTAAGTCAATGGAGGAGTCATTAATGACAACTTTATATTTTTCATTCATGTATATTTACAAAGAAATGTGTTTGGTCCCCTCCTTCCTCTTCACCATGACATCTAGCTTCAATGATTTGGCAGTAGGGTTTACAAAATACATAAAGATCTTAGACTAATCAATTGCAGCTTTCTACTTTTAAAAAGTATATAACTAAGATCAGTAAAGGCAAAAAGATCATAGAGAAGAATCCAGGAGAGATAAGGGACAAACTTTTAGTTGTCTTTTCTCTATGGAGTGACATAAGCAGGTTTTAGTTTTTCTAGCAATAGTGGGTGACAGCAGGCAAGGCTGTTTGCTCAAACCTTGGTTTTCAGGGATTTTTTTTCCCCAGGGGATTGATCATGTAGGCATGGAGTAAGAGGGTTACTGACCCATGTACTTTTAGTAACTTTGTAACACTGTGCTTGGCCCTTCTCTAAGTTACACTAATGGCACATGCCCAAAACCCCCACCAGAGGTCAAATCAATTAGCCTAATCAAATGCTATCCATTAAAAACTAAAACCAAGGTTATATAACACTCTAAAGGCTTAGGAGCAAAAAGCAGTTAAGAGTCTATTTAAAGAATGTTTTACATTCCAGTATTTTTCCTACAGATTCTATTATTTAGCCCATAAGAATAACAAAATGTCTGTCAATATCTCTTAAGAAATAGCCTGGCTGAGGCAGGGACTCATCACGGAAAGAGGACTATAGACCGATCTCCCTGATGAACATAGACGCAAAAATTCTCAACAAAATTCTGGCCAATCGACTTCAACAGGTCATCAAAAAAATCATACACCACAACCAAACTGGATTCATCCCCGGGATGCAAAGTTGGTTTAATATACACAAGTCAATTAATGTAATCCACCACATCAACCGGAGCAAGATAAAGAACCACATGGTTTTATCTCTGGATGCGGAAAAAGCATTTGATAAAATCCAGCACCCATTTATGCTAAAAGCCCTGGAAAAACTGGGATTCCAGGGAACATTCCTGAATATAATCAAGGCAGTTTATGACAAACCAACAGCAAGCATAAGTCTAAAGGGTGAAAAATTAAGCCATTCCCTTTAAAATCAGGAACAAGGCAGGGATGTCCACTCTCTCCCCTGCTCTTCAACATAGTACTAGAATTCCTAGCCAGAGCAATCAGGCAAGAAGAAAATATAAAGGGGATCCAAGTAGGTAAAGATGAAGTTAAACTCTCTCTCTTCGCAGATGACATGATCCTATACCTAAAGAATCCCATAGACTCTACCCCCAAACTACTAGAGCTGATCCAAAACTTTGGCAAAGTTGCAGGATATAAAATAAACCCTCAAAAATCAACGGCCTTTCTGTATGCTAATGACCCGAAGACCGAGGCTGATATCAGGAAAGCAACCCCCTTTGCAATAGCCTCCAAAAACATAAAATACCTAGGAATAACCTTAACCAAAGAAGTGAAAGACCTCTTTGAGGAGAACTTTAAAACCTTGAAAAACGAAATTAAGTCAGAATTAAGGAAATGGAAAAACCTCCCATGCTCCTGGATTGGGAGGATTAATATAATCAAAATGGCAATATTGCCAAAGGCTATCTACAAATTCAATGCAATACCCATTAATATCCCAACACCATTTTTAATGAAATAGAGGAAGCAACCCAGAAATTCATATGGAATAATAAAAGACCTAGAATAGCAAAAACAATCCTAAGCAGAAAGAACAGTGCTGGAGGAATTACAATACCCAACTTCAAGCTGTATTATAAATCTATAGTAATAAAAACAGCTTGGTATTGGCACTGGAACAGGCCTGAAGACCAATGGAACAGAATTGAAGACCCAGGAATGAACCCACAGAACTACGCCTACTTAATCTTTGATAAAGGGCTAAAACAATAGTTTGGAAGAAAGATAGCCTCTTTAACAAATTGTGCTGGAAAAACTGGCTCAACACATGCAACAAACTAAAACTAGATCCTTATATATCACCCTGCACCAAAATCAATTCCAAATGGATTAAAGACCTTGAAATCAAAACCAACACCCTGAAAACACTAAAGGAAGGAGTAGAAGAAACACCTGGGCTCCTTGGCGCAGGACGGAACTTCCTGAACAAAGACCCAGAAAGGCTACAAATCAAAGAAAGGTTGGACAAATGGGACTGCATCAAACTGCAGAGCTTCTGCACGGCAAAGGACATAGCTTGCAAGATAAACAGAAAGCCCACAGACTGGGAGAAGATCTTTACCTGCCATTCAATGGACAAAGGCCTCACATCTAAAATATATGCAGAACTAAAAAAATTAACTTCCTCCAAAACAAAACCGCAAAGAACTAATAGCCCACTCATCAAGTGGGCTAAAGACCTACAAAGAGACTTCTCTGATGAGGAAATGAGAATGGCCAAGAGACATATGAAAAAGTGCTCTACATCACTGGCCATAAAGGAAATGCAAATCCAAACAACATTGAGATTCCATCTCACCCCAGTAAGAATGTCATATATCAAGAAAACTAACAATAACAATTGTTGGAGGGGATGTGGCCAAAAGGGAACCCTACATCATTGTTGGTGGGAATGTAAACTGGTTCAGCCACTCTGGCAAGCAGTATAGAGAGTCCTCTAAAGGCTAAATATAGAACTCCCCTATGACCCAGCAACCCCACTTTTGGGTATTTATCCACAAAACCACAAACAAAGTCACAGTAAAGCCACCAGCACAACAATGTTCATCGCAGCGCAATTTGTCATAGCGAGAATCTGGAACCAACCCAGATGCCCCTCCATAGACGAATGGATCAGGAAAATGTGGTACATATACACAATGGAATTTTATGCCTCTATCAGAAAGAATGACATTGCCCCATTTGTAAGGAAATGGAAGGACTTGGAAAAAATTATACTAAGTGAAGTGAGCCAGACCCAAAGAAACATGGACTCTATGGTCTCCCTTATTGGGAATAATTAGCACAGGTTTAGGCAAGTCACAGCAGAGGATCACAAGAGCCCAATAGCAATACCCTTATGATCACATAAGATGATGCTAAGTGAAATGAGCTCCATGTTATGGAAATGATTGTTATATCACAGTTGTAACTACTTTCAACATCCCATGTGTATCTGTAGTTTCTACTATTGATGATGTTCGTGTATCACCTTCTTGTGATTGTATCTACACTATCTCTGTAATCTTATCTGAGTGTATGGGAAACAGTGTGTACTGGTATTAGAATTAGGAAATTCAAAGGGAATACCAAAATTGAGAAACAAAGGGTAAAATAAGATAAACAACAACAAAAGCAATACTTGCAAAACTGTTTGGTGTAAGTGAACTGAACACCTCAGGGGGGGAAAGGGGGAGGGGGGAGGGGGGTATGAGGGACAAGGTAACAAACAGTACAAGAAATGTATCCAATGCCTAATGTATGAAACTGTAACCTCTCTGTACATCAGTTTTATAATAAAAACTTAAAAAAAAAAAAAGAAATAGCCTGGCTGATAAAACCAATCTGTAGAAGCAGTGCAGATTTTCCTGACAGCAATAAGGCGTGGAATTCTATAGCAATTTTGCTCCCCAATGTCAAAGATAGACAACTGACTTTTAATTCATGTGATCATTCATAACTACTTTCATTTGGAGAAAAAAGAATGGGAGTCAGGTAAGTGAGCAGGGTTTTTAATATTAAATTTGCAGTTAAGGAAGATATATATATATATATATATATATATACATACACACACATACACACACACACACACACATATATGCCATAGTTCTGTGTTAGATGTGAACAGTCCTACTTTGGTAATTTATTTACTGACAGACTTTTCAATCTATTAGTAATTTCTATGTAAGAATCTGTCCCTTAGCCCAGTGGCTTCAAAAAATAATTTCTTACTGCTTATGTAGCTACATGTCATCTACTAGTTAAGCTTGGGTGGAATGGCTCTACTTCAAAAGTGTCTCATGCTTATTAAACCAACAGGATAGCATCAGGGTGGGTGTGCTTTATTCCTCTATATCAATAGAAGATACATTAAAGGAAAAGTTCAAGGTTTCTTAAAGCCAAGGCTAGAAAGTGTTATATTACTACTTCTTGCCATTGGATAAGGCAAATCCTATAATATATTAGTAGGGCTTATTGCATGTACTGGATGACATAAGCAATAGAAATTTATTTTTTCACAGTTCTATAGGCTGGAAGTCCCAAGCTGGTCCTTTCTAATGGCCATAAGGAAGAATCTGTTTCAAGATCCTTACACAGATGGCTTTCTTCATGGTGCGTGTTCATATCTCTCATTTGTGTCTTTCCGTTTTCCATGTGTCAGTCTCCACATTTCTCCTTCTTTAAAAAAAGTCTGGTACTGGGATTTGACCTTAGGATCTCACACTTGTTTGGCTTTCTTGCTTGGCTGTGCAATACTGCTTGAGCTATGCTTGCAGCCTAGCTTTTCTCTGGTTATTTTGGATAAAGTCTAACTAATTTTTCTGCCCATGTCTGACTTTGAACCCACAGTTCTCTAGATCTTAGCTTCCCAAGCAGCTAGGATTATATGTGTGAGCCACCAGTGCCTGGAACTTTTCTTTTTTTTTTTTTTTTAAGGCCATCCATCATATGGGATTGATTATCTAGAAAGAACCTATGTCTAAATAATTTCATATTCTGAGGTACTAAGGGTTTTGACTTCAACATATAATGTCTGCAGGGATATAATTAACTCATAACACAGTAAAAACTAAAGTTAAAAGGGCTAAAACTACCCACAATGAAGATGTAGTATTATTGTGGGTGCAACATTGTGATGTGGAAACAATGGAGGTGGTTCTTAATAGTTTAAACTTCAGTCAAGTATAAGGGCTGGAAACTGTGGCCTATTATTCAAACCTGAACTGTTTTATAAAGTTTCAGTGGACTATAGACATACTTATTTTTTTTTTCATTCCTATGTCTTCTTCTTCGTGCTACAAAAAAGATTTGCATAATGTATCAAGGCACTTCATGGCCTATAGAATCTAAAATAATTCTTATTTGGTCCTTTACAGGAAAACGTCTACTGACCCCTGACCTCACCACCACAGTAATGCCTATCTAATGAAGACTATTATGACTTCTTCTGAACCCTTGGCACTGTGCTAATGGAGCAATGGCAAAACCCTCCTCCTCCTCCTCCTCCCCTCCCCTCCCCCTCCCCCTCCCCCTCCTCCTCCTCCTCCCCTCTCCCTCCCCTCCCCGTCCCCCTCCCCATCCCTATCCCCATCCCCCTCCTCCCCTTTCCCCTCCCCCTCCTTCCTCTTCTGGGAGTTTTGGCTTGTGTCTTAAGTTTTGTCATCAAATATCTCTGTGACCTTGAACAAAATTCTTAGCTTTCATGTCCCTGTTTCACCTTCAGAAAATCAGAAAAGTGGTCATGTTGCCCACCTGTCTTTGTCTATCCTTAATTATAGCCACAGATCAGCCCTTCAGTGACTTAAATTTATTATTACTGTACTACTCAATAAAGGAAGTGTCCTGTTTATAGAAAAACATAATTCCTTCCCTATGGATCTTCATTTATTATTTTAAAGAACTAAAAATTATATTTTTTCCTGAACTGGCAGTTCTGCTTATTATGGAGTTAGATGCTATTAAGGTCCCTTCTTTTAAATCTGTGAAATGAGATATGAAGTGGGGGTGAACATGTAGGATTTACTAGCATGCTTAGACAGAAATAAGTTTCATTATGATGGAATTTTATTAGACCAACTGCTTATCCACTGTGGGCACTCAGATCCTCAGAATCTTAAGATAGTGCCAGAGAAGTCCCATCTGGTCCTGCTAGCCATACATAATAATTACAAGGGTTTAGTTCAGAATTTTATGAAGAAACAGATTAAGTGAGACTAGAGCTTACCATGAATGGCAGATTTTAAGACAAGGTTCCAGCACTTTGTACCACCTCCCACCAAGAGGTAGGGTGTCTTTATTTACCAATGGGTAAATATCTTGCTTTAATCTATAGAATGAAGTTGAGGTAGTTGTACCTAAGTTCTAGAACTGTTTTTTTGGACCACCACCATTTAAGGGAACTGACTTAGCACACTGAAGCGATGCGGAGGAAACTGGGATGAGAGCAGATACCCTGAACAACTAGACTAAGCAAAAAGTTTTGGGCTAAGCTGGATCATGCTCTCTGCCACACAACTCTAGTCTCAGACCAATCTCTTCTTCAGGGTTTATTTTATATAAATAATAGAAATTGTAACTTTTCTTGTCTGTTGTGGGGCTTGAACTCAGGGTCTGGGCGCTGTCCTGAGCTCTTTTGCTCAAGACTAGCACTCTACTGCTTTGAGGCATAGTTCCACGTCAGGTTTTCTGATGGTTAGTTGGAGGTAAGAATTTTCTGGATTTTTCTGCCTGAGCTTGTCTTCAAACCGTGATCCTCAGATCTGAGCATCCTTTGTAGCTAGCATTACAGGTGTGAGCCACTGGAATTTTGACTCATTTTTATGTAATTTAAGTTACAATCTTTAACTATAGACCATTCATCTATTGATTTCTGGGAAATCTGCTTTCTTTCAAATATGCTATGCAAAATGCTGACTTCCTGTTTTGAAGAAGACATAGCTTGCTGCAGTTCTCTGCATTTCTATTAGAAGCTTGTGGCTCTGTGTTCCCTTGTAAGATCAGCCTACTCATCAGTGTGGGGGAGGAGAGGATATTCATATTCCAAGAGAGATGAAGGTTTCTTGCTTGTTATCTGCATTGAAAACACATACTATATTGTGCTAAAATCACCTGGATTTCATTTTGTCTGTGAACTTTTATTTTTGGTGACTGCTTAGGGCAATGTTAAGAAATAATGGGCCATCAACTCCAGGCTCAGTTCTAACTGATCAACAGTATCTTTTCTGGAGAGGTAAGTGGCCCTATATAACACCCAGTGTGTCCCACTGGTGAGCATGGTACTTCCTATGAAACAATTAAGCAGCTCTTGTCCATTAGCATCAGTAGCACTAGGGAATTTCTATTTAATCATTTTCTACTCAGTAGGCATAAATTATAAAGTTATATTAGCTAGCCTAGATAAAATTTAATGAAATTCACTAGTAATCAACACTTCAGAAGTGGCAATCTCATCAAAAGTATAGTGGTTATTATTTTGGGAATTCTTATTTATGTAATTTCTTTAGTAATCATGTGTAATGGCTACTTAGTAGTTAATCTGTAGCAATGTTTTAGAAATATATATTTTAAAGCCATAGATAAAGTTATAATGATAAAATACAGAATTTTGCAGTGCCCTCAAATGAGATGAGATGTGCTACATGGGTTGGCAAACTGGGACAGGAGGCCTAAGCCAATCTGTCACCTGGCTTTATAAGTTTTGTGGGCATACAGCCAGGCCCATTGAGCTCAGAGTTTATGTGACTGCTTTGGTGCCAAGATGATAGGCTGAAGTGGCTGTAACAGAGTCCTGCAGAGACCTTATGAGACGCAATGCCTAAGGTATTTACTTTCTGATCTGTTACAGAAAAAGTTTGCTGACTACTGATAGATTCAAATGCTAAAGGATCTGACATTTATTGATCATTTTTCGTATTCAAGGAGCTGTGATGGACATATCACTGTGAATAGCTCTTTTTTATAGAAAACAAAGCAAAGGCTTTAATCTGAAGCAGTGGTTTTAAATCCTGTCTGTTCATTAAAACCAACTAGCTAGAGGGTACGTTTTTTATGTTTTTTTTTTTTAATTTAAAATCTCATTTTTATTGCTTTATACTAAGGAGTTTCATTGTGAAATTTCTATGCATGCATACAATATACGCTGATAAAATTTACTCTATCACTGTCTTTCCTCTTCTCTCACCTCTTCCTCCACTCTGTGTGTGTGTGTGTGTGTGTGTGTGTGTGTGTGTGTGTGTGCCGTTACTGGGCTTGAATTCAGGGCTTAGACATTGTTCGGTAGCTTTTTTGCTGAAGGCTGATACTCTACCATTTGAGCCACAGCTCCACTTCTGACTTTTTTTTTTTGGCCAGTCCTGGGCCTTGGACTCAGGGCTTGAGCACAGTCCCTGGCTTCTTCCCGCTCAAGGCTAGCACTCTGCCACTTGAGCCACAGCGCCGCTTCTGGCCGTTTTCTGTATATGTGGTGCTGGGGAATCGAACCCAGGGCCTCGTGTATCCGAGGCAGGCACTCTTGCCACTAGGCCATATCCCCAGCCCCACTTCTGACTTTTTTTGTATGTATGTTAATTATTGGAAATAAAATTCTCATGAGCTTTCTTGCCTGGGCTGGCTTTAAAATGTGATCCTTAGATCTCAGCACTCTGTGAGTAGCTAGGATTACAGATGTGAGCAACTAATGCTTGGTTCTCTTCCCTTTTTTAAAACAATTTCAACAGGTTTCACAGTTCTATTTTCATATACTCATAAAAGTGACATGATAGACTTCCTTCATTCTGTGTTTGCCCTCTCAGATCTCTCTGGTATCCATCTCCCAACCAAACCTCTTATATATTCCTGTTATTCATTTTCTTTAGTGTATATTTATTGTACAAAGAGGAATAAAGAATTAAAGGTATACATATATTATGCTTTGGTCAGATTAAAACCCTCTGTTGCTTTCAGTGAGTTTTCTTATGAATCTTCATAATGTATTTTGATGCTACTCACTCTCCTAAAATACAGGTAGAGTTTTGTTTCGTTTTTTTTTTTTTTAATCCCCCATTCAATTTAAAAAGTGACCTGCATGGGATCTGGGTGTTGTATGCTTTTGAAAGCAATTCAGTCAAGTCTAATGCGAATCAGGATGGATAAACATTGATCCAGATTATTATTTTGCACTTGCTACTTGCTTTTCTAAAGGTTAGATGGCTTTATTACCCATTTTGACTTATAGTGACTCAACTACCACATAGGAAATTGATATTTAAATTTAACAAAATGAAAAGTAAACTTTTAAGGACTAGTGGTTGTTATTTCAGACTGGCGTGTTCTTTTAATGTCACTGCCAAAAAATTCTTGATGATTAGAATTCTAATTTCTCTCTGTGTGTGCTCACGTGTGTGTGTGCATGTGTGTCCTAGGGCTTGAACTCAGAGCCTAGGTGCTGTCCCTGAGGATTTCTTTGCTTAAGGCTAGCTCTACTTCTGGCTTATTTGGTTGTTAATTAGAGATAAGAATCTCAGGGACTTTCCTGCCCACTCTGGCTTCAAACCATGATCTTTAGATCTCAGCTCTTGAATAGTTAGGATTACAGATGTGAGCCACTGGTGTCTAGCAAGAGTTATAATTTCTTACTAATAAAACCTAGTAATTTCTTTCACAGCTATATGGATTAAAAATGAATGAATTGTTAGGTTAACAAAAAGTCATTAAAACAGCTTATTTTTATTTGTTTTACTTTCTTAACATTCTTGAACCATCTACTTCATAAAATCAAACCCCATTTAGGTATTCTTTTTTTTTAAGAGAAAAAGACAAGTATTTTATTATGAGAAATGTTCCACTAAAATTTTTGTCTACATCAGTGAAAGTGGATAAAGATTTGCATCAATTATTTTGAATGAACATATCTTTTATGGCTGATAGAACATCTGTTCACATTGTAACACTTAGAAGGTATTTTGGAAATTGGGTAAAATATAGGTAAATGAAATTTGGATTAGCTAAAAATATTTTTCTTGGTTCTATATGTGGCAAATGATAGTGGTTATCCAAGAAATATAGAGCAGAAACCTTCTCAGAGCTCAGTTTTAAATATATTACAGGGATATGTTGTTTCTTTGTCTGGTCTATTGCACAAGTAACTTGTCATGGGCTTGAGCAATAATTTTAATATATCACATACCAATGATTACTATAGATATCTGAAAGCAAGGTTTATGTGAATTGTTGAAAATTTTGCATATGTGGAAAGTATTCAAAAATCTAGAAATTCATACTTTAGGATACTTAATACCCAATATATGGCTGGAGATCTTCCAATGCAGCTAGTCTATCTCTATTAATAAATATATACATTTACAACTACCTGCTCAGCAGGTAGTTTAAGCATATTTGGACATGAACATTTTCATCCATTTTGTCCATTTTGAGTCAATTCTCTAAAATCTGACTTTATCCCACCCATCCTCACTAATGGCAATTTTTCTTTTATTCCTATTTTCATTTAAGCCTGAAGTGTTCTCTATCATCCAAATAAGAATATCTAGAAGTCTTTACATTAGAGATACTCTTATAATTTTCTAAAAACAAAACAAAACAGAACAAAATAGAAAGCAATCAGAGAAAAAAAATCTCTGCATGAGTGACAGGTATCCATTCTAGTTTTCAAAATTAGTATTTTAGGCTAAATGCCAATAGCTCATGCTTGTAATCCTAGCTACAAAGGAGGATGAGATTTGTGAATCATGGTTTAATGCCAGCATGGGCAGAAAAATCTGAGGGAATCTATTTCCAGTTTTTTAGCAAGTGCTGAACTTTAGTATAACTATGTCTGATGGCAGAACATGAGCTGTGAGCAAGAAAGCTGGGTAAGAGCAAAAGGCCCTGATTTCAAGGGCTAGAAGTGGTGAATATTTTCAGTTGAGTTGGCAGCACCACTATGCAAGCCACCTTTCCCATCTTGGTCCATGAGCATCTGCTTTTTAGAGATTAGAATTTTCTCTAAATGACACATAATATTTTTTCCTTTGCAGAATATTTCCGAGTCATTGGTCTGCTTCTCCAAATTCTCAGAGAGGGAACCCAGGTTACACCAGAAAGAACATTTTCTGTTGGAAGGTATGCATTTATTTTCAGACATATTAATTTCTATCTTCAGGGAGAAAGTAGCAAGAAGCATAATGGGGGTAAAAACAATACACAGAAAAGAAATTAGTATTTCTTTAACATTTAGTATACATGAGGCACTAATAGGTACTTTATATTTGCTACTTAATATGCATCAAAATACCTTTGGGTATTAATCCAATTTTTATTACAAGGAGTTAATTTCTCAAGGTCAGACAGCTAGTAAACAATCTTCTTTTCATAGTTCTATGTAGCTAACAAGTACTTTTAATTAAAAATCAATGAATTCTAAATTAATGAACTTTGGCTGAATTGGAAAATCACTTGATTCTTCATGTCTTAGAGTATGTTATAGACGTTTTCGATGAAGAATTTCAACCTCCCTATCAGGAATATAAGTTCATTTTTCAAAATATCTATGTATTCAAAGTAACTTCTCATTATTTCCCAAGACAGTAACTTGCATTTCTTCATGATGTCAACCCTCTGAGGCTAAGTCCTTTTTCTTTAGTTGAAGGTTACAACTTTGAAAAATTACTGTAGTTTGATGTCTTACCATTTATTTCAGTGCTCTGCAAGTTCAGACATTTTCTGCAGTGAACAGAGAGTACAAATGTAGCTAAGTGTTAATTAAAAAGAACATCTTGAGTGTAAACATTAAAAATTGATCACCTTCTGTGAGCAATCTAATTTATGAGCATTAACATATTCTAAGATGATGTCTTATATTTTACTAGATTCCTTTCAGTACATAATGAAGGGAAAGAAGGAAGAACCCTTTACAAGAACGTATTCCAATTTCCCATTTCTTAGTCGCTGTGAGTGTGCAGATTCTTAGGTCAAAGAGGCAGCTACTTTCTAAGGGCAGTGGCTGCAGAAGCAGTAGAGTCTCCAGTATTCTTGTTTTCCCCATATCCCTATTAGCATCATCAGCTCTGATAATGCTGTAATCATTTTTGACAAAGTGGGGGAATTGTGGACTGACTCCAGTTTTTCTTTCCTTTTGAGTTCTACTAAATCATTAATGAATGCATTTATTGATGGATTTTTCAAGCTTGTGTAGTAAAGTATAGCAGAGTGTGCATATGAGAAAATAGAAAAAAAATTAAAATCCATTGCAAAAGTCAGCTCACTATCTCTGAGCTTAAGAGGATTCCCCTTCCCCCCTAATTTCAGACTATTCTCAAGGCCATGATTTTGATAGTGTACTTTGAAAACATTGTTAAATAGAATGTATACTATTTAAGATGGGAAGCCAGGGAACAGTGTTGGTCCTTTGACATTATTCCCTACCTTTATGGTCATTGTCTTCCCCACTCCCAGTAATCTAGTGGTCCAAGGCTTTTCTGATCTTCTCTAGTCTCTCAGAGCTTTGTGATGTCATTCTAGGCCTTTTATGTTTGCTTCCCTTCTACTCTTCTACAAACTCATTGATCTCTTTTCTGCCCACCCCTTAGGATATCATACTAATATGCAATTTGATTTGTTAACCTATAAACAGACAATGCCAGATGATGATGAGAGTGCACAGAGGTTCAAAGGTCCCTGCTCTCAGACATAGTTAAATGATATCGAATTTTTGAAGATAAAGATTCTCCAGAATCACATCATATAGAAAGTTGTTTAGTCTGCAGGAAAAACTGAGTTTAAGACAAGTATGTATTGTTTCATCGCTGTATACAAGATGAAAATATTTTCCAACAATTCTTAAATATTATCATAGCCAAGAGAAGATTTCAAAGTGGTTATGGGGAATAAGCTTTCATCTTTCATTTTAGCTTAATTTATTAAATAAAGAACTAGTCTAATGGGGAAATTATGATTCATGAACACAAATATGGATGCTTAAAATCTCAGTTGATGTTCTTCTGTAAAAATAGCAATATTTATATTTTAAAATAAAGCTCTAATTAGTATTTCATCAAAATAAAAGTGTATTCAGCAATTTATTTTGGAAGATGAGGTAATGGCAGGATTGCTAATACATAATGGTTAGTGTCAGTCTTTGAAGACTGATGCAGGACTAATAGATCCAAATGGAATTTTAAAATACTAAAGGTGTAATGGTGCTTGAAAAATTTCATCTTATTAGGTCATTAAGAGAATAAGTGTAGTGATTTGTTTTTATATCAAGCTTATCAGAAAATTTATAAACAAATAGTTTTTAGAAATAAATATTACAGTCCAATCTTAGTAATATTGGGTGGGAATTTTGTAGAGTAATGGAGCAAAAAATTATTTTTGTCCCCCAAATCTTATAGCTATAGGAACCTAGTTCATAGAACAGGAGATTTTTAAAAATCAAAAATAGCTTCCATTTTCTGTGTTTTAGTTTTAGCTCAGGGTTGCTATGTATTTAAAAGGAGAGAGACTTGGATAAAAACAACTTGTTTATCATCTGATAGACACCCATTTCTGATTGTCTCTATAACTCTTTCTACATATTTTTACCAGGCTTTAAAAAGTACACTTACTCTTTGCATTAAAAGAGTAACTTTGCATGATTTAAGGTTCATGAAAAATCTGATTATAACGATTAATATGTGAATGTTTTTCATTGGAAAATTAGACTCTAACTGGACAATAAAATTCAAGTTATAATTTAGATTTTTCAATAGAAATAATTTAATAGATTCTTAATCTCCCAGTGTACATTCTTTCAGTTTGTATGTCCATGGAGGGTTGGAGTTGGGGATTGAGGACAGTTGCCTTAGTGTGGAGGGAGAAGATTGAAGGGACCAGTAATCAGCATGGTGGCAAACACTGGTGCAACCAAATCAGCCACTTTCTAGCCAATCATGGCAGAATGGGAATAATAATTCCCACATCACAGAAATATTGAGAGAGCTGTAGGAAACCAAATGAAGAACTGTAGGGGAAAATATTATACAATGAGTTATTACAACCTGGAAAGTAAAAGGGGAAGTGACAGGGCAAGTCACCTCTGCCTTCCCTAGGCCCACCTCCACTAAATCATCTTGCTAATAGATTGTTTGTGCATGGAATGGACATTTATCTAGGATAGCTGTAAATGAGGACACTTTTACTTGTGAGTGAGAACAATTACATTAATAAAGAAGGAAAGGATTTTACTAGCTCGTGGACATAGAAAACCTAAGAAATGCTTAAAAAGATGTCATCAAAATCTTTGTAATTTTCAGTATCTCTTCTTGCTCTTCTGTCTTTTGACATAGGCAAACTCTCCTCAGGGTTTGCCAATTTTAACAGTCTTGTCAAATTGATTTGATTGAATAGCACCTAGGAGCACACTTCCAGGTGTGTGTGTGTGGGGGGGGGGTGTATTAACTACAGGGAAAGATATTCCCTGAATGTTGGTAAAACCTTTTCATAGACTGGGGTCCACATGGAATAAATTGCGAAAAGGAGGAAGCCCCTAGTATAGACTTTCTCTCTGCTTCCTGACTCCCATAATGTGAGTGATTCTGCTATACCACACACACTCCCTGTCATGAAGGACAAACTTCCGAACCAAAATAAATCTCCCTCTTTTACAACTCTGGCATTACAAAACTGAACAACACAGCAAAAAATGCTCCCAACAGCTCACATCTTATAAAATCTTGAGGGTGGAGGTTTCAGAAGGGCAGAGACACATTCTCTCAGTCTTTTTCAGTCCCCACAATAGGATGCTGAGTCACCCAGAGCAGGTTGTATGCCCACATCTGAGCCAATCACACTTTGAGGGTTTTGACTGGCCAGACTATTGGACAGGAGAGTTGGCATATTGTGATCACAGCTTCACCAGTAGAAAGACAGTTTCTAAGAAGATAGCTTCCAAAAATGTGTTGGGCAGATAAAATAATCAGGTATCAGATATACTGAATGAAGTAGGAAAAGGTCCCATTTTGGAATGGATAAAAAGTAGTCTAATAAGGACATGCACGAATGGGGTCCAGATGGGACTGGTTTTGAAAAATATGCAGAAAAGACTGGATCAGGTTGGATTCCCCTGTTTTATGGTCCCATAGAATCTGGATCTTTCTCTATCTTACCGTGTGTTCATGATCAGTTTCTGATAGTCTTTTTCTTTTTTTGAAGGACTTCTATGCTTATGAAGGCATTCACTTTGGTTGTCACATTTATTGTTGAATCTTAGCACCTGTCATAATAATGTAGGAATCTCAGTAGGTTTTGCAAATATTTGATTGGATGAGTGAATGGGTAGATAAGTGGGGATACTCTCTTCATTTCTTATGATACTGGGCAATGTCGTCTCTGCAGACCTTATCCATCCCTCTGCTTCTCTGTGTGCATTCCTCTTGTGTCTCTAGGTATGCTTATTCTTGGCTTTGTACAGCCCCTATACACATTTAGCTCTGTTTTTTTATTATTCATATCAAGTTTATTTAATGAGAATGGAATGGGAATGGAAAGGACTCTAAACCTTCACAGTAAAAGTAATAACAACAGATTATTGAAGAATAAGAGATAACTACATAGCTCTGGTTTTGTTTTTATGATCTTTTGCTTCTAGAATCCCTCAGGATACCAACTTCACATTTGATAAAGAGAATAAAATTAGGCATATTTTGGGTCACATTTCCATGCCTTTATTTATGCAACTACAGACAGGATTTAAGTCATTAGATGAGGCAATGTTTCATCTCTTCAGTGAGACCTCTACTTATAAATATACATGCCACCCAATCCTCCAGTGATTTGCATAAGAAATCAGACACAGAATCTTTCCTGTATCATGATTATGACACTTCTTGTCAACGATACATATATACATTCAATAAGTTAAGTTCTTGCTGAGACATAAGATGCTAGACTACTAGAAGTGAAGGAGTGAAGGGGGATACCTGTGATGTTAGTGATGTTACCAATGTCCTTGAGATCCTTACTAGGGAATTATTCACTCATTAAATCAATACTAATTGAGCTCAGAGCCCCTAGTTAATGTTAGTAACTGTGCAGGAAGCTGGAGGTGAATGAGACAGACAGTCTCTATTCACACAAAGCATGCATAGGTGGGAAAGATGAGCAATTAAAATAATTGTTGTAATGTGTCATGAGAGCTGTGATAGAGGGAAAAGCTTTGATACGGAAGCAATAAGAAAGGGATCTAACTTGAGCTAGAAACTGGGAATGCCTTCCTGAGAATGTGGTTATTAGGCTGGACTAGGAAAGAGGATTAGGCTTTTTCTAGGTATATGAGGAGAAGAGGAAAGAGTTATCTAAATAGAAAGCTATATAAAAAATATAAGTATGTATTGTATAGAAAACTACATGAAAATATGCCCCCACCCTACATCATCTCCACTAGACTATAGAGTAATATTTAAGAAATGCTACTTGATTATATTTAGTTTTTATTATCTTTTTCATTTAACTACACTACATGGAAATCAGTTATTTATAGACTCAATCCAAATCAGTTAGTAGAGATTTAGTTCATTCTTAAAACTGGTCTATTACATGTTGCTGATATACCACAATTCATTGAACTATTGATGAATAAATTGATCTTTCTTTGTTTCTGTATTTGTCATTATCACAATGGTGCATATGTTTATATATGCATGTTTATGTATATATGTTCATATATACTAGAAATTTTATTTCCTAAGACTATTGTTTCTAGGATTATGGAACATGTATTTGAAATTTTAATTGCTTTCTCTAATGTTACGGCAATTTGTATTTTCATCACATTTTTGAAGCTAGCTTTTTATTGAGATCATTTTTATTTCCAAATCATTATGCATATTTCTATTTGCTTTTTTATTAGTGCATATTAATTTTGTAAAATGTGGCTTTATAGTGACATTTTCATTCATACATGTAATGTACTTTCATCATATTTTCCTCCTCATTTCTCCCTACTAATCCCATTTACTAACATTTCTCCTTCTACTTTCACCCTGTACCCCTCCCCCACCCCCCCACTGATTCCACATATGAGAGAAAGCAGTATCACTTGTCCTTCTGAGCCTGGTTTATTTTTGTCAACTTAAAAAAAATTATAGCATGGTTATATTATTTCAAGAATCCTTGTTTTACATATTCTCAGTTATTATCCATTTAAACTTATATATTCACATTGCAAAGTTAAACATCCTTTACTTATTCACTTGCTATCTGTGGTTATATTTCTAGTATTATTCTCAGTGGTAATTGAATTTTTGCTGTTAGACAAATACTTTAACTGGGCTGGTAAACTATATCTTAGATTTTTCTTATAGTAATTACTTTGGTGAACATGTATTAATTTTCATGTGAATGAGGACAGTGTGATATTTCGAAACATGCATATAGCCTGCACTGATCAAACACCAACTTTGCCTTATCCAACATTTCCCTAATCCCACACCCTTCCCAGCCTCTTATAGTCCCTAGTCAAAGTTTAGGCCAGATTTTTCTAATTTCCATACATGGCTATATGGTAGTTCTCTCCTATATCTTGCTTATTTCACTTAGGACAGTAAAATCTCACTTGATATAAGTGACAGGACTTGATGGCCAAATGATACTCTCCTATCATTTTTACCAAGGAGGACCCAGAGTCAGAATCTCATTTGTCCATTCAACTTTGCACCTTAATCCACTGATGGACACTTAACTTGATTCTGTACATTAGCTGCTGTAAACAATGCAACAGTAAACATGGTTATGCAGGTATTTACTCCGTATGATAATTTTATTTCTGTTGGATATGGTATCTTGGATGTTCTTAAGATTTTGGAGGGGGTCTTCTTTTGTCTCTAGAACTGTTATTGGTATTCCATCATTTTCTGGCTCTGTAGATGAGAAAACAAACCTTATCAATATTTCTTTCCTTCTGAAAAATACATTTGTGTGTTCTTTTTTTGCAAGTTTCATAAAAGTTGGTTTAAAATTTTTTTTGAGTTAAGGAAGCTTGCTTGGACATGGTACTTGTATATTCATCTTTTTTTTTTTTTTTTTTTTTTTTTTGCCAGTCCTGGGCTTTGGACTCAGGGCCTGAGCACTGTCCCTGGCTTCTTTTTGCTCAAGGCTAGCACTCTGCCACTTGAGCCACAGCACCACTTCTGGCCGTTTTCTGTATATGTGGTGCTGGGGAATCAAACCTAGGGCTTCATGTATATGAGGCAAGCTCTCTTGCCACTAGGCCATATCCCCAGCCCCTTGTATATCCATCTTAATCTCCACAAAAACTTTAAGTCTGTTCTCTTCTGTCAATTCAGGGACACCCTAAATCAAGTGCCTGGCTCTCCTCAAGCTGTAATATTCCCGTCATTCTCATGTTATGTCTGCTTGTTCTTTTGTCACCCTCTCATTATTTCTAGCCCTTTAGTGTTCAGTAATACCTTCTTTTAAAATGGTAGGCTACTCATTTGAATATCATTTATTTGTATACTTTAGTTCAAAAAACCACAGATTTTATTTCTTATTATAGCTAGCATTGTGACCCTATCAAAATTTAAGTGTTGAAGGCCTAAACAATGTAATTATATTTTGATACATAGTGAAGGTCCAGTGAGGTCATTGGAGGTAGTCTCAATTATATGTGACTAGTAAGTACCCTTATGAGAAGAGGAAGAGACAACATAGCAGAGAGGAAAGGCCATGCGAGGACACAGCAAAATGACAGCAATCTGCAAGCAGGAAGAGCCTTTATGAGGAACTATATTTTCCCACAGCTCCATAGGGACTTCCTGTTTGTAGAACTGTGGGAAGGAAAATAAGCTTTTGTTGTTTAAACTATTGTTTGTGGTATTATTTAAAGTCAAATCAATTAATATAGTTCCAAGATGTTGAAGTCACCTTTTCATTATTATTTCTAGGAGTAGAAGTAATAGAAATATTTTGGTTTGAGTTAACATCTTTGTTTTATTTCAATTCCATTTTGCCAGAGACCCTCTCTCTCCTGGAGATAGTACCTCAGTTTGCTATAGGAGATGTGCAGAGGGGATACAGTTACATAATACAGTAGTGAGTACATTTCTTGTCATATTTATTACATCCTCCCTCATTTTTCTTTCCCTTCCCTAGTTCAGGTAAGCATATATATACAATATCCAGTGTAATCATAGACAGTAAAATCATATACAGTAACCACATGGGGTATGCCAAAGGAAGTTCACCTAGTACATTAAACATAATGACAACAATAAAATCCTCCCGTTTCCTTCTCTTGGATGTTGTGTTACTCTTGCAAGTGTTCTTTGTTTCCTTGCCCACTCACTGCATCTCAGTACTAAATTTCTTCATTCCCGGGTTTCCTCAGCTCTGAAGCTTAGCCCTTGGCCAGGCTCAGAGCAAGGAGGATTCAATGCAAAGAATTAAGTCACTGTGGGCATAATGGGATGAAATTCAGTTGAAAGGAACTTAAACTGATGCCATACATTCATTTGTAAAAACTCAGGACAAACAAAACTTTTCTATTATTATTGTCCTAGAAGTGCTATTGATACTGCATTGGGATTTTATTTGCATTTTACAAGCTCCCAACTCCAGGGATTCTGTCCAGCTTCCACTGCTGGTAACTAAGGCTGGGCTCCTGAGGATGGGTTCCTTAACCTTGGTGTGCCCTAGTTTCTTTATCTTTAACAAGGGACAAGAATACCTGCCCTACTTGTTTCACAGGGTTGTCATGAGACAAAAATGAAACAACAGAATGAATTTTAAAGTGGTAAAATATATGTCACCAGATGACAATATCATAGAACACAATGCATTTTGAACATGAAAATACTAACTTCCCTTCACATGTGAAGATTTGTTTTCTCTATCTATATTTGTATTAAAGGCATATTTCCCCTTTGATTTATCCTCCAAAGGAGCAATAAAAAACTCAAGTGCCATAAATTTTTACTTGATGGAAAGTATGCTTTCAAACAGATGATTTTTTTTTTTTTTTGGCCAGTCTTGGGGCTTGAACTCAGAGCCTGGGTTCTGTCCCCAAGCTTCTTTTGCTCAAAACTAGCACTTGAGCCACAGCGCCACTTCTGGCTTTTTCTGTGGTACTTAGGAATCGAACCCAGAGCTTCGGGCATGCTAGGCAAGCACTCCACCACTAAGCCACAGCCCTCAAGCAGATGGTTTTTTAAAATAAAAATTATCCCCATTTCACAGATGAAAAAACTTTATTAAGTGCCAAAGTAAGAATTTGAAAGCATCCTGCAACCAAACATGTGTTTAATTATTTTGCAGTCACTCACTTTCTCAGCTCCTTTATTTTGACTTCTGTCTTACTGATTAATTCCACAGTTGTGTGCATGATTGCCTCAATATCACTCTTCCATCATTGTTCTTATGGCTTGTCTTCAGTTAGGTGCTACCTTCTTTACCAGTCCTGCTTCACCCACTCTTTCTCCCTCCTCTCTTTCATAGGCTAATTTATCGAATATATTGTCCATGCTACTTGCCTCTATTTCTTTTATTGCATTTCCCCCTACAAGTCATCAGACTTTGATTTTTGCTTTACCACCTCATTTAAAACGGATCTCTGTGTCCTCAAAACTACTGCACATTTTGGGCAATTATCTTGCTTGATTTCTCAGCAACATTCAAGTGCTAGCCATGCTCTATTTCTTGTATATATCTATGAATTTCCCTTTCCTGTTTTGTTTTCTCCCTCTTTAGTTGAAATTTTTTTTTTAGTTGAAAATTTTGACTTCCCCAAAGGCTCCTTTTCTTTTTCTTTTGTGCAGATACTGGAATTTGAACTCACACTTCATACTTTCACTCTGTTTTGTTTTTTTCCTTGTGGCTGGTGTTTTACCTCTTGAACCACACCTCTTTAGTCTTAAACCGTATTTTTATTATCTTCGAGTAGTTATACAAAGGAGTTACCATTCAATATATCCGTTTATAGTAAATGCATCTTGATACATCAAAATACATCTGAATACATGTTCTTTGCTCTCTCCCACTTCTCACCTCTTTCCTCCCTTCTTTCTTTACTCAATATGGTGGTTGAATTCCTAACCAGTGGAATAAAGCAATGAAAGGGATACAAATAATAAAGGAAGAATTCAAATCATTCAAAAAACTTAAATATAAAAATACTTGCAAAAATTACAGGATATAAATTAACACACAAAAATAATTGTTTTTCCATATACCAATGAACTTTTTGATATTTTTATTATCCTCAAGTAGTTATACAAAGGAGTTGCCATTCAATCAAGCAGTTTATGAATACAGAGCGTCTTGATTAATGTCACCTTTCTATAGTCTCATTCATCTTTCCTAACCTACCTCTTCCCTCACATTTCTTAATCTTGTAGAATATGTACTGAATTTTTTGCCACTTAACCAAGTGGTTTATGTATAAAATGTAGCTGTATAATCCCTTCAACACTTTCAACCTTTTCAATCAACTCCTCCCCTTATTTTTTTTAATTTCGTAGTACATACAGTGAATTCTTGACTGCATTCTTCCCACTCCCCCCCCCCAACCCCACCTAGCCCCACGTCACTTGCAGGTACCCATTTCCTGGTACTTATTTTGTTGGAACTTGACTCTTTCTAAAGAATTATACCATTTGAGCCCTTCAAAGAGTCTATTACGCTTCAGTTCATTCATTTGTAATGGCTTGCATACCAGCCAGTGTGTTCACTTACAGATTTATAGGCAAATTCTAGCTACCACAATGAGGAGAAACCATACAACTTTTGTTTCTGTGGGTCTGTCTTATTTCACATGATATGATTTTTACCAAGTCTTTCTATTTCCATACGAATAATATAAGACCATTCTTTCTGATGGATAAGTAGAATTTCATTGTGTATGTATACTATACTTTTTTAAATCCAGTCATCCATTGAGGAACATCTGGGTTATTCCATATCTTGGCTATGATGCCTCTTGAGCTATACTTCTCTTTTGTTTTTCTTCCTTTTTTCTCTTTCTTTCCTTCCTTTTTTTTAACAGCTTCTTGTTAGTTGATTGGCAATAAGAATCTAGAAGATTTATCTTCCCCCAATTGGCTTCAAACCAATACTTTTTTTTCAGATCTCAGTTTCCTAAGGGTTGTAGGCATATACCACCAGTGCTCAGCACCAAAAACTTCTTATCTCTAATTTTTCAAGTATAAATATTTCTCTGGAGGCTTAACTATTTGCAATCATTTCATTCTTCCAAGGAGATCCAGACATTATTAGCTAAATGTTAATGACCTAGGAATCATTTAATCCAGTCTGAATTCTCTTCTGCCTTCTAAAGACATACAACTGACCAACTGGATATCCTTAGTAAGAGGTATCACAGGTTCTTCAGTTTCACCAGATCTGCAATGGAACTTTCAAGAAGCTCAGTAACCAGAATTCCCACTTCAACAGCTATTTATTTCGAACATCTGAGAGTTTTGACTCTCCCTTAGCACCTTCTTTCAATCAGTCCTCCAAATTCTGTAAATAACCTGAAACCAATTCATTCTCTTTACCACTTTAGCCATCATCTAATCCAGGCAAGCACTGCTTGCTTGTTGATCATTTTCTTCCTAGTCCATTCTCTAGCATTTAAAATGAGCTTCAATAACCTTCAGGTCTGATGGAAGACAAAAATCTGGTAGGATTCTGATTGGTTCTTCAGGTGAAACAGTTCATGCTGGCCTTCTTTCAAACCAATCATGTAAGGCTGAATGAGGCCAAGTGGGGAAAATCAGAACACAGTAACTCCTGAAAAGATTATCGGTGGAGGATGTGAATGGTTTCATAAAAGAATGTGGTATTTATTCTGCTTCCAGACAGAATTACAGTGAAGCTGAACAGGAGGCTTGAATTCTTCTTGTGCCTGGGCCTGGTGCAGGAGACCTGGAAGCAGAGTTTTAGTACTGATATCTCAGCCATAGCACCTAAGCCCCAGTGATATGCTATGATGTAGTAAGTTTTCTCTTCTTTCTCTTTCCTCAACATTCAAATGTTGCTACATTTATTTCCAGTTCTATCTCCATAGTAAAGGTTTCAACATAGTTCTAAGCAAGGTACATCATTAAAAATTAGGTGTAATGCAATAAAAGCCTTTGTATCTGTGCTCACCCTCATCTAACTCCACTTCTCTGTCATCTCTTTGTGAAGGCAGTGGCCCATCTTTCTAGTCTAAACCTTTTTTTCCAACCTTGAACATCATAATTGCACAAAGCTTTAGCACAGCTCATTTGGGATTTAGTGACCCAATGGTTTTCATTCTGAAATAACCTTTCCATAGTTTAAAGTCTAAAGTCATCTTAGGCCCCCAACATCTTTCAGAAAAGCTTTAGTAATCATTTTTTAACTGTTTTTTCTGTATCCAGTCCACATATTTTTCAATCTCTCTTATTTTTTTCTTATTTTGCTCTGCAAACAAGTTGCTTATTTAAATTATTCAACAATTATACTATGTTTACAAGAAGTCCAACGGCTTAGGTTGACTGACAAATTCTTTCACCTCCTCTCCTTTGTCAAACTGCTTGCTTACCTCATGCTGAATTCCATCACTAAGGACAGCATTATTGCTCCATTTATTTGCATCTTTGGAGATGCAGTGCTCTGTCCAAAGTTCCCTTCAATTCGCATCTGCAAAGTACTGTGCTGCTCAATCTAATGACTCAGGCCAAAGACTGCCTTAAGGAACCTCCCCTAATTTGGGTTCCAGTTCACTATTAATTTCTTGACATGTTTCTGGTATCTTAAAGTCCCAGGTCCCCTAATATATCTTGTCATTATTACCTTTCAGGTTCATCTATTAACTTTAAGGTGACACTTCCCATGTGTTGTAGGAAATTATTTTTGGCTAGTATGTCTACCTTTTATAAAATCAGATGACATTTGAGCCTTTCATAAAACTTACTATATTGCTCAGTAACTGTTTATATGTAATTATTTTCCAATGCTTCATTTATTTTGTCTTTAGATAAGTGTAGTAAATGCAAGAATAATAAGGGCTTTATTCTGTTGTAAAACATTCACATGAAATCTACTTCCTAAATCATTGCCTATGTCTCCTAAATTCACTAAACTAAAAGTTTATTTGTAATACTGCTATGTCTGTCTTTATTCAGGAAGGCTGAGTATGATCAGTGTAGAAGAAGAATAAAGAGGGGAGGGAGCACATTAGCAAATGAGAGCACTTTTGCCTTTAAGGACCTTGTTCAGCTAATTCCCTCCATCTGCCTTTCTGGTATCCCAAGTCTGCTACAAAGGAAGCCTATTAAAAATAATAGACATCTATGAAAAGAAGGCCTATCTTTCTGGTTTTGTGCAGTATACTAGGGCATTGTACACTGACCCTCTTCATCTGAGAAAGTGCCATTCCCAGGTGAGATGAAAGTTCCCACCACATCAAGTCATTCATATAATGAATACTTATGCACCAAAGCCTAGACTCTGCCTCACCCCTGCCTGAACCTTCTGGCTTCCCTCCTGGCTGGCCCCATTTATGTCCCTGCTGCTAGTTTGTACCCCTGTACCTTCCCTGCTGCCAGTTCTGCTCATCCACATGGCTGCAGGGGGCTCCTGCTGTTCCAGTGAACCTAATTGGAGCTTCTGTCTTTGGCAGCCCTTTTAGGGCAACCTGGGGCAGGGTTTAACCCCTTCATAGTTGGTCAGATCAAGGTCATGCAGTGTCATCTTACTGTTGCAAGTAGGACTTATACGATATACAGGAATACAGCATAAAGCAGCATCTGAGTTCCTTGTTATCTGGTTTTAAGATGAGCCTAGATTTGACCCTATTTTGGGAAATCATAATACAGTAACACTGAGGAACTAAAACAAACACTAAAGGAATAGAGGACATTCAGATTTTACTACTCCTTCAATGGAGAATAGTTAGAAGGCTGCACAGCTGGAAAGATATTACTCTTGTCCAGCAAAGCATAGAATAAATGGTTTGTCTCTAATCAACTATAGTGGAAGTAAATATTTTTAACCTTTCAATTTAATTTAATTTTTAACTTTAAAATGAAAAGAAAGCCTCTTTACCTTGGATAAACTTCTTTTCTATTCATGGGCTCCTGATAATATGATTCACCTTCAGTCACCAAGAAACAGTTACCCTGGAGTAGAGTCAGACTTTTAATTTTAATTTTAATCTTTGTGATGGTCCTAGGGCTTGAACTCAGGTCTTGGGTGCTGTTCTTGAGCTCTTGGAGCTCAAGGCTAACATTCTTCCACTAAAGCCAGCCACAACTCTACTTCCTTAGTTTTAATTTTAATCAAGCTTTAGAGTATCTTTAACTTAACACAAAATGTCACATCACATGCATTCATCGCATGCTTTATCGCATGTGTATGTATTATTTTATTTTTTTAAAAACCTCTCCAAATTATACTACCAGGCTGAGAATGTGGCTTAGTGGTGGAGTGCTTGCTTAGGATGCATGAAGCCTTGGGTTCAATTCCTCAGTACCACATATACAGAAAAAGCCAGGAGTGGTAGACTGCTAGCCTTGAGCAAAAAGAATCCAGTAACAGTGCTCAGGCCCTGAGTTCAAGCCCCAGGACAGGCAAAAAAAAATTATACTACCTTTCTACTTAGCAGAAAAACAGACATATCTGGAAAATACTTTTACATATAAAGTAATGTCATCTAGCTTATATATTTTGTAAGTCGATCTTGCTGCATTTCATTCAAAATTTAAATAATTGAAAAGCAAGACTCATCATGCTTCAGGCTATTTGAGTTTAAATAACTTAAACAACAGTCTATAATTAGGAAGTGTAAATACTTTCCAGAGTGATGTAATGCAACCTACTGTAACAATTTTTTCATGACTTGTTCTGTGATATGCCTATAAATAGGTAGCATATAATATCATGCCCTGTACAGAGGAAGTATTTGCTGAATCTGCTAGGATATAGATGAGGTTGAAGAACGAGCCATAATGCAATAATATTATGCAGGGTGGGTCTTGGTTTAGACTGAGGGATCAATGGAGCCTTTCTAGAAAAGTATGTCTAATGTTTCAAATTAATAATTTCTGGGTATTTGGAAAAATTATGGAAATTAAGTTGAAACTACTTTCAGTTGGTGTTGTTTTTGTCTTTGTTTATAATACTTTTTTTCCAGAGGCAAACCCCTTCAAACTCCATGAACCAAAATCTGTCAATCATTTCCCTGTAGATTTAGGTTTTTGGCCAAAAGATGTTGGGTATACCAACTCTCTCCAATAACTAATTCTTAAACAAAGGCGGTTCCAACTCTGGGTATTGATGATTAATCTTTACACTATTCTTGTGTTCATACTAACCATAGGGAAGGAGTAAAGGAAGGCAAGCATCAACTGAGAGCAAGGTGAGAAATTTGCTCAACCATGGCCCAATGAGAATTAATAAAAGGTAGTGCATAATTGTCCTAATAGGTTTTGCTTTCAAGAGAATGAGTTAGCTGGCTTCTTCCTTCTCCCAAACTCCCTGGGGTCAGTCCTGGATATCTTACTGATATCACCCAATTCTGAAATTTGGTGCATTCCCACCTAATTCCTTTTCAGAAACACCAACATCACTGACTGCTTAGCTACTAGTTAACATCCTAATTATCAGTTAACACCTTAGGAGGGATTTGTACACAGTCTTCTGGGTGTGAGACCCAGTAGGAAATGTAGCCTCCTGCTGGCTTATGCATCTCACATCTTTTACTCAATTTATGCTCGTCTATTATGCCCTGGAGGGCAGTAACAGTATATTTTCATATTACAAATGTGGAAAGTCTGGAAGAGAACAGAGAAAATGACTTGTCTCATGTCACAGAGCTAATTAAAGGAAAAGCTGCATCTGGGTCCTTTGTTCCTGACTCCCCTGAAGCCTGTTGTTTCCAATTCTGAGGAAGCCTCACCAGGCTGAAGAAATCATGCCATGACACCATCTTGACTCTTTTTTTGATTTTGAAGGTGCTCTCTGCAAAGAAACAGACTTTCAGGATACCCAAATCTGTTTTCAGGGTCCAGCATTTGACAGATTAGCACAAGAAGCTATACGTGACATTAATTTCTTTGAAATTTTAATACCTTACCATAAGACTGGCACACTCAAATGTGGAACTTCTTAGTTTCAGACCTTCTAGCTATTTATACTGATGAAAAATTGATTTTTTTTTTTAAAAAAAAGCTACTCACAGAAATCTGTCAAGCATTTGGATTTCTATAGGAGACAAAGGCCACATTCTCATTCATAAGCAAATTTGAAGAGATTTATAGTTAACCTATATCTGGAAAGATATTCCTAACTCCTGATAATTTATCTTCTAGAAAAAGAAACAAAAGCACATACAAATTCAAATTCTTTATAAAATTAATTTGCACCTTAAAAAAATTCTTCTACCCTTGTGGCCTTCCCCACTGTGAATGTAAGATTTGATTTAAAGCATCACTTAAATGATTTAATGAAATGAATATATACAAACCAAACCAGAGAAAACAGAATATCCAATATAAAACTGACATGTGCACAATGTCAAAGCAGCAGAGGGAAAATGCTCTTTTTTACTCGCCTTACCCTAAGAGTCATGGAAGCTGAAACTCTGGTAACAAAAGACAGATTAATAAGGGGTTGGATCCTTGGCAGTAAAGGAAATGCAAATAAAAACAACCCTGAGATACTACCTCACTCCAGTTAGAATGGCCTATAGGCTGAACTCAGGCAACAACGAATGCTGGAGAGAATGTGGGGAAAGAGGAATCCTTCTCCACTG
The DNA here is from genome assembly GCF_023159225.1 of Perognathus longimembris pacificus. Classification (NCBI taxonomy): domain Eukaryota; kingdom Metazoa; phylum Chordata; class Mammalia; order Rodentia; family Heteromyidae; genus Perognathus; species Perognathus longimembris. Next base: position 51,340,128 of record NC_063163.1, read on the forward strand.
TTGGTGGGAGTGCAAATTAATACAACCACTTTGGAGAACAGTATGGGGGTTCCTCAAAAAGCTCAGCATAGACATACCCTATGACCCAGCCATACCACTCCTAGGCATCTATCCTGAACAACAGGTCTCAGAATATCAAAGACATCTGCACATCCATGTTTATCGCTGCACAATTCACAATAGCCAAAATATGGAAACAACCCAGATGCCCCTCTACAGATGAATGGATCCAAAAAATGTGGTATCTATACACAGTGGAATACTACATAGCAATTAGAAAGGATAAAATATTGGTATTCGCAGGGAAATTGTCAGAACTTGATCTAATAATGTTGAGCGAGACAAGCCTAGAACACAGAAAACAAAGGGGCATGGTCTTCTTGATATATGACTGTTAGGGTGGGGGCGAGGGGGACAGTAGAGACCAGGTCTGCAAAACAAAAAACTTCTTGTCAAATGGTATTTCCACAGGTTTGGGTCAGCGACCTTACATTATGTATCTAAAACCAAACAACTACTAAACATAAAAAGGTCTAAAATAGACCTCTCAGTGGATCACAATAACTCAACAGCTATGTATACATGATCATATAAGACAAGGATAAGCAAACTCTATTGTTGATGTTATATTTAAAGTTCTAGGTGAATTTCCTTGGGCATACGTCACATGGCTACTGTATATGTTTTTGGTACACTGGGTATTGTATATATGCTTACCTAATCTAGGGAAGGGAAAGAAAAACGAAGGTGTACGATATTACAAGAAATGTACTCACTGCCCTATTATGTAACTGTACCCCTTTTACACAACACCTTGTCAACAAAATTTAATTAATAAAAAAATAAAAAATAAGGATTTGGGGGGTATACAGATTTTAGTTTTATGTGGTGTATGAACCATTTAAAGAAAATAAAAACTGGAAGAAGAGATTATGCCTGAGTGCTCTTATGCTATATTTTATGAGGAGTAGAAAGTCATGGAGAAATGTGACAGGCAACAAGAGGAGATGAGCTAAAGGATCTTCACAGGGACTTTGTGTCCTTTCTCTTTGAGATTGGAATACTCTCCTTCCCTCCTAGTAGAGAGACAAGTCACTTCTCACAAGGTGGTCTGATGGATTTGTGCCAGGAGTAGGCAGAAAAGTTCTTCCTATACTTGTGGGTTCTTCTTTAGCTTAAAATACTCATTATTTTGCAGTAGTGTTTTATCATGGAAAGATTCGGGTGAAAAGAGAAAGAAAATAACCACCACCAACATAATCAGGCTATTTGAGACTACAGTGGAATGATTTTTGTACACAGACATAAAATATTCACCTTCTATGCATGTACTCGCTGATAAGGGATGGAAAGCTGTGGATACTACTTGGGATGTTGCAAAATGTGGGTGTGTGTCATGACTCCTCATGTTTTGTGCCCATGGTATATAGCCAATGATTACAACCTTATTTACCACAAAGGCCAGAAGGCATACAAACTTTCAACCTAGCATGTTAAGTCCTCAGCAGCTACAAGCACATTTCAGGAGCTATGGTATATAGGGACTGTTCTGTCTTGATTATTTTTCATTAATTTCTTTCATGCATTTCTCTAAATCCTTAAGAACTATAAGAAATGATAAAATTGTACATATCCCTACAAATATAAAAAACTGAATTTGACACTGAATGCCAAATGCATTTTTCTACCAGTTTTGCTGTTGTAAGTAAAATTGTGGTTAACATCTTTGTAATGAAATTTAAACTGAAACTGGTTATTTCCTAGGAAAATTTATCTAGGTTTTTTTAGTCATAGGCTTACTGGATCAGGACTGAAAACATTTTTATAATTTCTATTTTATTTAACAAACTTACTTTCCAGAAAAATTAGACCATTTAATGAGAGGTCATACAGATACTGATCTCAATGAACTTTCACCAACATAAAACCATAACATTTTAAATCTTTGCTAATTTGCTAAGAGGGAAAAGGAATATAGTTCCAATTTGCATTTTTTTCTCCTAATGAGGTAGAATATCTCTTTATATTATAGCCAATATATGAAAGAATTATTTGCATATTATGAATATAAATGCCCTGTGGATGAGCTTATTTTTCAGTTTTAATTTAGCTAATGGTGCCTGTTATCATCATGTAGAAGATTTTAAACAATTTTATTATCTTTAAATAGTTACAAAGGGATTTCAATTCAATATGTCAATTTATGTGTACAATGCATCTTGATCAGTGAGACCCCTACCATCAAAGTTTCAATTTTTTTGAAGTCATATATATTTATTTATTTGTGGTTTTAAAATTTTATTTAATTCATTAATATTAAGTTTAATATTATTGTTAAGTAGTTGTATAGCTAGGTTAAAATTGTATAAGTCAGGTTATGAGCACAATGCATTTTGTTCAGTGTCACCCTTCCATCATTCTCCCTTCTGTTCCCCTTCCTATCTCTACCCTTAAGTTACATAGTTTAATTTTTACATAATAACAAAACTTTGTGATTTCTTAAACTTCTTATATTTAGGAAGCTTTTCCTATCCAGAGAGAAGAAAATTTCCTTAGGTTTTCTTTCAGCTTACTTCAGACTAAGAAGAATGACTAAGAAGAATGAAACATACTGAGAAAAAATGTATTAAAGGAAAGTATGTCAATGCTTTGCATAATTTGTAACAGGACAGACTAAGGAGAATGTAACCACCTATTGAGCTTCAACTGAACCGAGAAAAAAATTGTTTCAAAGTGGAAATCTCTGGCCCCATCATGGTATTAAAATGGATCATAATTCTGTGGGTCCCTGAAGGTTTTTTCTCTTTATTATCTGGTATTTTTCTTATTTATTTATTTATTTATTTATTTATTATCAAAGTGATATACAGAGGTGTTACAGTTTCATAGATAAGGCAGTGAGTACATTTCTTATCCAAGTTGTTACTTCCTCCCTCATTTTTCTCCCTCCTTTACCCCTCCCCAACTCCCTCCCCCTTCCCTCTCCCCCACAAGTGGTAGAGTTGGTTTATGGCACATAGTTTTGTAAGTATTGTTGTTGCATTGGTTCACCTTTTACCCTTTGTCTCTTCATTTTGATGTTCTTCTTGCTTTTCCTTACCGAAAACTGTCATTTCCTTGTTAACTGACACGTTCATTACTGGACTATTATCCACAGGATCTTCTGCACATCCATCAGCAAATAGTCTGGTGGAGTGATACCTGGAACCTGTACATTGGGTTAAGGGGGAGAAGGAGGGATGTGAGGGCTGAGAAACAGCAAAGGTCCCAGATGTGCTGCTTAATTCAGAACTATGTGCATCAGATAATGCCAGGACCTTCACCATAATGCTTGAGTGTAGGGTTTATATTAGCCTCAGAATGCACATGAACAGACTTTCAGAACTCCCTTTAATTCGATCATTCTATCATGACTTTTAGTAACATCTGCTCCCTCAATGCATACTCAACACCAAGCTAATACCCTCTGTGTATTATATTGCCTGCCTCCCACATTAAGCTCCATTTCATCAGAGACAAAGTTGCTGACTTATGCTTTCTATAGCAGGAAAGAGGTCTGTTTCTAACAATAATAATTATAATGAACATATATTGTTGGGCTGTTATATAACCCTAACAAACATCTCACAAAGGAGATATTTGTATCCTAGTTTTTTTGGGGGTGGGGGGGTGCAAAGGGGAAGCTTGAACCTGGGCCTTGCTTCCTGCTCTGGCTTTACTTTTTTACTCATAACTGGTGCTCTACCACTTGCACTACACCCCCACTTCTGGCTTTTTGCTGGTTAATTAGAGATAACTTTCTTGAATTCCAGGCTGGCTTGGAACCTTGATCCACCCATCTCAGCTTTCTGATTAGCTAGGATTATATGCATGAGTCCTAGGTACTTGGCTGCAGGTATATTCAAATGCCCAGGGAAGTAAGAAACCAAAAAAGGAGCACATACCATTGAGTAAGAACTGGATCGGGTGATTTCTTAGTACCATTTTAGGAACATTATCTTGCAAAATAACCACAACAGTCTTTTCAGATCATTTTAGGAATACTGAAACAGAGCCTTAGGAAGGTTAAGTATTTTCTTCCAGGGCAGACACAAGCTAGAAGGTAGTAGAATTGGGAATTTAACCCAGGTATACAAAATCTAAGGGCCTTTTCCTTGCCCCACTGCTGGCTTTGCTACTTTAAAGACCAGAGGTGGGATTCAAATCCAGGTCTGGTTCCAAAGCCCATGCTCTTCTTCAAGGGAGTCGGAGTCACTAGGGACGTTTCCTTAGGTGTGCTTCATAATATGAAAATCAGAGGTGAACCTCAAAAGCATAAGTTTGTGACTCCTGTCATTTCAAGACCAATTAAAATGAATTAAAATTTTCTTATCATTTAATCTATTTGATGCCATTTAATTCATTTTCTAACTAAGACATCTCCTTGAATGAAAAGAAAATGTGGTATAATTGTGCTCATGGGTATGATAAGCCAGAATCCAGACAAAGAAGAATAAGGATGGCTTATCTCTACTCTGCAATTTGGGTGTTTTACCAAGTGTGTGCTCAATTCATTTAGGACACTGAGATTCTCAGAGTGTAGCTTCCACATTATCTGAAAATTTACAAATATTAATGTTTAGGCCCACCTCAGATCAGCTGGAGTAGATAACTCAAACAACAGGGCTCCACAGCTGACATTTCCATGCTCTCCTGTGGATTCAGATGCATGCAAAATTTTGAGAGCCAGTATTCTAATTAATGGCTTCTTCCTTCACACATTCCAAGGAGAGATCAGTTGAGACTGTTAATCAGAGCACCTTTCCAAGCCTTCTTCAGATGACTTGAGTTTGATACAGCATGGCCTAGGGTTCCAGGGGGAGTTTACTTAAAGGAAAGATTCCCCAAACAAAAAATCCAAGAGAGTCAGATAGAAATTGTGTGGCCTTTTCTCACCGAGACTCACATTACTTGGCATCGCTGTCAGTCTGTCTTATTGATTGAAGCACTCACAAGTGTGCTCACCTTCACCCAGAGGGGATAAAATCAAATGACTCTCCCTCCAGAATTTGCCTGGTGGCCAGATTGCCATTTACAGAGTCCACTTCGATGTGCCCCAAATTGTCATTATAGTTGGCATCAGACTCAGATCCAACAACCATAGAAATGTGACATGAATAGTTTGTGTTGACTATTTTGTGGTAGAAATAATTGGATGGTCACTTAACTATTTCATTGTACTTCCCTTAAGAGAATATTTGAAGAGTTTTGCATAAACAACCAAAAAATACGACTTAAAACCTATCAATCTATGTATGTATGTATGTATGTATGTATGTATGTATGTATGTATGTATATATGTATGCATGTATGTACGTACCTGTCTATCTATCAGTCAATCATCCATTTGCGTGTATAGGAGGGTACTGGGGTTTAAAATCAGAGTCTCACATTTGCTAGGCATCCCCAACCCTGATTTAGTTTTTTTGTTTTTTTTTTAATAGAGCCTCACATTTATGACTGGGCTGGCCTGAATCAGCTATCCTCCTCTCTATGCTTCCCATGTCACCTTATTTATTAGGTGTGCACTATCACATCTAACTCCTTATTAATGGTTGAGATGGGAACTCACAAGCTTTTTTCCCAGGGTTGGTCTCGAACTGCAATTCTTCCAATCATACCCTTCTTAATAGCTGATATAACAGATGTGGGCAGCCACAGTGGGATGTTTTAATTTTTTTAAGTTTTAAAATTTTATATTTTCTTATATTTCATTTCTTATATATGTTTTATTTATTTATTTATTTATTTATTTATTTATTTATTTATTTATTTATTTTGCCAGTCCTGGGCTTGGACTCAGGGTCTGAGCACCGTTCCTGGCTTCTTTTTGCTCAAGGCTAGCACTCTGCCACTTGAGCCACAGTGCCACTTCTGGCCATTTTCTGAATATGTGGTACTGGAGAATCGAACCTAGGGCTTCATGTATTCGAGGCAAGCACTCTTGCCACTAGGCCATATCCCCAGCCCTGTTTTATTTTTTTAAATGCTTGTTTTATTATACAGGGTGGGACATATTTGGATTCTGTTAAATGCTGTTTATTATTAGTGCCTAAGGGCCAAGGGTTACTTAGCCTGGGAGGATAGACGCTTGTGGCTTCTTGACTGGGTCATTAAAATTTAGACAAAAAAAAAACACACACACACAAGTGCTATATAGCTACATTTTATGCATCCTGAGTAACAATTGAAATGTGTCTTCCCTTGGGCCCATGCATAAATTTTTAGCAATTCAAGTTTTGTGCTAGTTCTTGGTTTAATTTTATAACAGTATTTAAATGAAACAGTTGACCCAAAGGCTCATTCCATGCCCAGAACCTCACATTGAGAAAGAAATAAAACTGTACCACTGGTTTTTGTTACTTAGACAAATAGATTCAGTAGCCTGTTTTGATTTCTAGTGAATGAGACGTTGGATTCAAACAAAGCATTGATAGGGTTATTCCTCTGACTTTATGCTCTGAAAACAATGCCTATTTTTCTCTTACTTTAATTGGATATATCTCTTTCATATGTAACATGTATGGCGTCTTTGTAATTGCTAAGGTTTCCAGAAACCTATTGCTGACATTAAATTATGGAGGGATATGACCTGTGCAAACCTCTTATTTAAAGTTTTTTTCAACATATTTGTGTGCATGAGCAGTGAAAAAGAAGATGGAGCAGCAATTGGGAAGGCATTGGAAAGTAAAATATATTAGAGAGTCTCTTGACGAAAGCGGAAATCATAGGAATTAGATTTTCATTCTAAGTATTACATATTGCTGTCACCATGGCATGGGTCTTTCAAAGAGTCTGAAGTATTAAGCTACTCTGTTTAAGATTCTAGTGATGCTACAGAAACTGTAAATGCATAGTTATTGCTGCATAAAACACAATAAAAGCCATGCAGTACATTATTGAAAGGTTTGGAAATGGTCCTGGCCAACTTATATTGTGTATTTCTGAATGTACACACATATAGGGGAATAAACTAGAGGTGGGGAAGGAAGGTCTGATTTGGAGAATAAACCCCGACTTCCCCTTCCCCCTCTCCCACCTTCTCCACCTTGTTGGTGTTGGTACCTGGCTTCAACTCAAAGCTTGGGTACTATTACCTTTTTGCTTAAGGCTGGTGCTTTGTCAGTTAAGCTACAGATATACTTCTGGCTTTTTGGTGGAAATAAGATTCTTGTGGAGTTTTTTGCCTAGGCTGGCTTCCAACTACTATCCTCAGATCTCAGCCTGTGAGTAGCTAGGATAACAGGCATGAGCCACCTTCATTTTACTAGTCATTGATTCTAATGGAGATTCTTCCTGGTCTTTAATAGTTTCCACTACAATTCCAGTTATGCTGCTTTTGTTTTTGCTTTTTAGCTTCAAATTAATGCAGCTATTTCTTTAACTCAGTCTATTTTTTTTATTACAAGACATGTTGAGTTTTATTTATATATATATATTTATTATCAAACTGAATTACAGAGAGGTTACAGTTAACTCAGTCTATTTTTTTACTTATCCATTTCACTTACTTATTCCTACATGTGCTTATTCCATTTACAGGACTGAACAAAGAAGCAAAGGTACCAAAAAGTAGAAAGCATAGTTTTCCAGGGTTCACAGATAAAATAAGCAAATACTTGTCATGATAGACATAGACACAAAGGCCAAAGCAGGACTGGATTTGTGTGTTAAACTGTGCCTGGTTATAGGAAAAAGAAAAAAACTTCACAGTGAAGATGTATGAGTTGGATAAGAATTGGAGCTTCTATGTAGTATATTAGTTATTGTTCTCTGGTAAGTATGTGCATGTTTTACATTATCTATGTGTTTATCAGTTATAGATAACAGTATTCAACAGAAGCTAAGAGCAAAGTATAATTCTAAGATACACTGTTAACAAATCCACATTTCTCTATCAAATCTTCAGCGATCTGAGAGTTCTTGCAAATGCATTGCTATGATCAATATTCTGGAGCCTTTTGCCTTTGTCTGCAAATAGTAGAAAAAAATTTCAGCTCAGTAATCTGACACAGTAAAAAATGTGTATATATGCATACATATACACATGTGTGTGCATGCATGTAAAAATATGTTATCTTATATCACGCCTAGAAGTAGGCATCTTCATAACTAATTTGCCAGTTCAGTGACACCAGGGAACAGAATTGTACCTATTTTACCTTTTGCTATCTTGGCTCATCTTTAGAAGAGTTTTGCCCATGCCCAGAGATAGGTATAGAAATTCTAGAAGAAAGTGTCTGTTTTGTACGTCTGTTCACCTGTTAAAGAGTTTCCCCTGTGGATTTCTCTATCCTCTATTTCATTGATCAGAATTGTGCCACATGCTTATTGCTAAGCTTGTCACTGGCAAGGAAAGCCTGTGACTATGATAACTTAGTCAAGTCATACTTTCATTTAGTTGCAGTAGCTACCAAGTTGAGTTATGAGGTTATAGTAAATATTCCTTAATATATTCTAATTTTTAAATATATTTTTCTTATATATTTTAACATGCAATTTAGTTAAAGGTTTCATACATAATAAAATATTTTAAAAATTTTGGAACAGAGAATTTTGCATTAAAAACAAACAACAAAGCCAGTCCATGTTCCTAGATTATTTTTTAAATGTAGAATTTCAGACTTCAGACATTAATGAATTGAGTTGAAGTTGGCTATAGCCCTTCATGACTTATGCCAATCTAGTAAGCCTTTTTCTTCACTTTTTGGGCAAGGATGATTTTGTCAAGGATAATTATGTACATGTTAAGGAGAGTCCACAGTGTCTAAGGGATACTGGGTCATCACTTCAATGTCTTTTCCGAATTTTGAAAAAATAATTCCATATTTAGAAGTCAAATTTTTACCTTCTTTTTGTAATAATGAGAATGAAAAAGCAGGCATCCAAAAGATTTCAACCTCTTGATGGAAAGTGAATGGCTGGTGATTGCTGTAAGCTGAGTTCTATCTTATTTACCTAGCATTACTGTCGTTACTAGGAAACCATGCCTCACTGTTTAACACTTCATTGTGAAAAATAAAATGTCCAATTATCACAAAGATATCTTGATGTGTGATTTAGCCTTTTATGTTTAAAATCTCTGCATGTTATTTTGTGATGAATTAGGTTACATGTGTTTACTTAATTTCTTTTCAAATTTATTTGTTCGAGCTCACTCAAAACTGCTTTGTATTTTACACCGTAGACAACTTACCTGTCATTTTTTTTAATGTCTAAAAATTTGTTCTGGAGTTAAGTAATGAGTGGTGAGTCAGTGAATGCTTTTCAGGTCTCCGTTAAACTACTCTCTACTTGCTACTATTAAACTGGTTATAAAGTCGTATGTGGACTTCCTTGATGAAAACTGTGTGAACCAAGTCCTTCACTGCACTAAGTAAAAAACATTCTTTAAATCTGATTTTCAGTGATATCTTCTTATTATAAAACAATATATACCATTCAGATATTCTTTTTTATATACTTGTAGAAATTTCTTATGACAGATAAATTATTTGTAATTTTTTTCAAAAGATAAAGTTTGGAGGAGGGAAATTTAAAAATACTAGTGTATTAGCAATAATAATCTTTAATCTACATATTTCATTCCAATATGTGAGCTCATGTGATTTTGTACTCACAATAACTTTGCAAGGTATAAGATGCTGGGGCTGGGAATATGGCTTAGTGGCAAGAGTGTTTGTCTCATATACGTGAAGCCCTGGGTTTGATTCCTCAGCACCACATATACAGGAAAGGCCAGAGATGGCGCTGTGGCTCAAGTGGCAGAGCGCTAGCCTTGAGCGAAAAGAAGCCAGGGACAGGACAGTGCCCAGGCCCTGAGTCCAAGCCCCAGTGAGTCCAAGCCCCAGGAATGGAAAAAAAAAAAAAAAGATATATGATGCTATTATTTCCATTCGTGTGTGTGTGTGTGTGTGTGTTGGTACTAAGTGCTTCAAATCAGGCCCTGGGCATTGTCCCTGAGCTTTTATGCTTAAAGCTGGCAATCGACCACTTGAACCACAGTTTCTCTTCTGGCTTTTAAGAGGGTAATTGGAGATAAGTCTCATAAACTTACCTATGTGGGCTGGCTTCTAATCATGATGCTCAGATCTCAGACTTGTGAGTAGCTACAATTATAGGTATAAGCCACCAGTGCCCAGTTATTTCTATTCTTATAAGTAAGAAAATGGATGTTCAGACAAGTTTAGTGGAGAAAGTTGCCCAGACAGCTGGAGAGTGATAAAATTTGGGCTTAATTTTTAGTGGGACTCAAACTTATTTTTTTCTTACTTTAAATCCAGTGCTGTTCCCTGTCTACTTACACAATGCTATTACTTATTGGGGTTTTTTTTTTTTTTTTGGTTGTGGGCCTTAAATTCAGGGCCCAAGAGCTTGAGCTCTTCTGCTAAAGGCTAGAACTCTACAACATTGAGCCACAGCTCAAAGTTATATGCTTGCTTATCTTTATTCTTTGAATTACGGTAAAATGGCTCTTATTGAAGAGATTTTTATCTGAATATTTGTTTTCAATGAATGAGAACTGAAACCAATTCAACTATGGTCAATGCCTATAACACTCAGCTTCAGTGCTAGACTCTAATTTATATATTTCATCTATTTTATCTCATTTGGTACTGTCAAAGGTCATATTAATTCCACTCCAATTCTAAGATTGTTTCATTACCGAGTATTTACCATATACAAGACACATTATTTTGAGGCTTTAACATTTTTCTATTGGCGAAATCAATTCAATTGTGATATCTATTTCACTTAAAAGTCAGTCCAGTAACTATATCTTATCATTTAAACTCTTAAAAAAATTGTTCTAAAACTTTTTCTGTATACGCCTGAATTAACAATTCCTCAGTTTCTGTCTTTTAGTTTCTGCATTTGGAATTTTATTATACTTCAAAATATTCTACTTGCCATGGGACTTGCAGAGGTGTTGAATATATCAATCTATGGATAAAGGTTTGGAATCAGAGCTTGAATTTGGTTATGTGGCTTTCATTTGGCTTTTTTTATATACTGAAAAACATACTGATCTTAAAAGTACAAACCAGTAATAATGTATCTCCAAATGGTTGAAGATATCATTTATGATAAAGGCTACTCTTGGAATTCATCAGCATGCCTCAGCCAGGGAAACACATTGCAATCTGGCATATATGCTTAAAATTTGAATGTAGTGCCTTGCTGCTTGTCTACTGAAGCATGAAGAACAGAATCAGGGATTCAGAACCTTGTAGTTTTATGAAAGAAAATCAGTAGAAATGGGTTAAAGCCCACGTTTTCCAGTGATAATAATGAGGAAGTACCAAGCATTGACATTGTGTTTCCACTGACTATTTGGAAAGGGGTTGTGATAACCCTTTATAAGCTAACGGTGTGTGTGTGTGTGTGTGTGTGTGTGTGTGTGTGTGTGTGTGTGTGTACGCATGTAAATGTGAGGAGAGAGAAAGAGAGAGGGAGAGAGAGAGAATGTTGTGGGGAAACAAATTCCAACTTTTCTCCTTAGGAAGAGATTCTACGAGCAATATGTATTTATCCAGTTGTAGTATCAAGGCAGTAGATATGATAATCTCAACCCAGCAAAGCACACAGCAGAGAGAATGGAGAAGATCAAGACTCTGTTAATCACAGATAAACTCTATTCCCCTCCCCCAGGAAATGAGACACCAATGATCTCATACATAGTTATTGAACATCTACAATTCATTCTTTAGGCATTTTAAAGTACATAGCAAACACCAGTAAACTGAAATCATCTTGGGAGAAGCAATGTCTTCTAATCTTAAGGAGCTTTTAGTTTGGTGTGAGAAAGGAAGACATACAAAATACAATATAAACAAAAGAATATAAGACAATAGGTCACATTTATTTCAGGAATAAGAGTACTTAGGAGTTTGGAAATATTTTGATGCAACTCACTATTTTAATGGATTAAACAAGATATCATGTGATCATATTCACTGATGTCAATAAGAATGGACAAAACTTTAATGCTTATTCCTGATAAAATGTCTTAGCACACTAGAATTAAATGGATACTTCTTTCACATCCCCCAAATAGTCATGCCAATGCTAACTCTACTTGAGTCATTAGAAATCAGAAAAAAATAAAAATCTTGAAAATCATAATTCCTGTACATCATTGTCTTGGGTGTTTCTGATAAGACAAAAGAAGACAGAAGAGAGTAGAGGGATACAATGGTAGTTTCCAAGGTTGTGACTTTGGAGACCAGATACTTTCTCTTTCTGTCTTCAGATGTCTCTCTTGGCACCCAGCCACTGTCATGAGCAGGCTGTGAGGCAGTCCACATGGCCAAGTCCATAACTTCAAGTGAGCTCTAGTTGATGGCTGGCAACAGCTTGCACAGTTCAGCCATCTTGAAAGTAGATATTCAAGATTTCATGAAGGCAGCCTTAAGCGATCCTGTAAAAATAAAAATAATTGTCTCTTTTAGGCCCCATTCCAATTTCACATTTGTAAACGAATTAATGTTTACTTTTGTTTGAGACTAGGTTTTGGAGTGGTTTACTGAGTCAGTTCATACATAATCCTAAACTATGGCATTGGCTTTGAGCTTTGCTTACCTTGAGAAAAATCTCAGTAAAATTCTCAACTGCATCAAGTCAAGTGTAAACAGAAGCCTAGGAGGCCTGGTGAAAGGGTGATGAGAAACCAGTAAAGAAAGAACCACCAGGGGCTGGGGATATAGCCTAGTGACAAAAGTGCTTGCCTTGTATACATGAGGCCCTGGGTTCGATTCCCAAGCACCACATATACAGAAAATGGCCAGAAGTGGTGCTGTGGCTCAAGTGGCAGAGTGCTAGCCTTGAGCAGGAAGAAGCCAGGGACAGTGCTTAGGCCCTGAGTCCAAGCCCCAGGACTGGCCAAAAAAAAAAAAAAAAAAAAAAGAAAGAACCACCTTCCTTGTGCTCCTTATATCCAAGAGAGGAAAATTACTTAGATTAGAGACTTCTCTTTAGTTTCTTGGAGCATAAATAGTTATTCTTTGGTTTCTGGAAAAAAATTCCTACCTTACTTTCATTCTTGATTTTAAAGAGCAGTTTTAAACATTTCAAAAGTAATTTCTTATATGACCCTATTTTATACTTTAAGTCGCTTATTGATGCCAAATATCACGCATTACCATATGGTCTCCGAAGACAGTTGGTTCAGGGACATCACATGTTGTAAAGGATCTAAGAGCTAAGGCAGTGCCAGTTCTCCGATTCCACCGACAGTTGTTTTTCTGCAGTAGTTTTACCCTTCCTATGATTTGCACATGGGAAGAGGTAGTCTGTGGGATCAGAGAACTAAGGGTACAACTAGACAAGATCTGTCAGTATTTCTTTTACCACACTTATTCTGGGAGAAGTAGACTCTTGTTGCATTGAGTTGCTTTTCTCTGCTGTCATAACTCTTAATATTCTTAGTGTAGTTCCAAATAAATGTTTCAGGTACTGGAGAGTTGGGTTTTGCTCAAAGAACTTTAATATTTCATGGAAACTGAGAAGCTGATGAGAAATACATCCAATACAAGTTGCTTAACAGCAATCTAATGATTGTCTTTATATTATTTCCCTAAAATTCATTTGTGAAATGAATTCATGGGCCCAATTATATGCAATATTCTTTTCTAAGTAGGCCCACAGACGACTTCTATTCATTTTATGGACTAGTCTCTAAAGAGCACATCTTTGTATCTGTTTCTTTATGATAGGAATGCTGCAGGCTCCTTATTTCACCTCTGAGTTGGTGGTATAAATATAGTAGTAACTGCTTAAAATTTCTTTTTTTAATCAATGGTAGAAGATAACAAGAAGTTTGGGATAACAAAGAACACCAGATTACCCTGGATAATCAAGAAAGCACAAGACAGTTTCTAAGCTATCTCCTGGTTTTGGGATTAGGTACTACAACTTCTTTAGCCTCTCTGACTTTTCAGAGTTTTCCTGTCCTGAATGTTTTCTTTTAGTATGGGCAATGATTCTTCACTTGGCCAACATTTAATCTTCTTCCAGATCTACCTGTGTATTTCCTTGTAAAATCCAGTTTTAAAAAGTATCCTTAGTCAGTTTGACAATGTTTGATATCTAGTCAACCTTGATATATGAGCAGGTTCGTCATTCTTCCTCATCCTCTGGGATGATGACTGTTCACTCTGGCTGCCCTTATCCAGTATTTTTTAGGTCGATGTAGCCAGAATTCTGTCTATCCTTGATCTTTCCTTGATCTTATCATGGCTGTAAATCCCCATTTGTTCATACCATATCCAAGGTTGAGCATAATATTTCTATTGTGCTACAAAATCCCATTTCTATTATCATATGAACTTGAATGAAGTCTGAATTCCTATGTCTTAACAAGTATCACTCATATATATTTTTTCTTGAATAGCAAACACTTGGCATTACCTGTGGGCTTCATTTTCATTTTGCTCTTTTTCTGTTACATGCTTTCCAACATTGTTTCACAGTATGCTGCAAAGTGGTTTGGTAATTTTTTGTTTTGTCATAGTCAAAACTAAGATGAAACCAAACTCAGGGTTGTACACAAGCAAGGCAAGTGCTCTACCATGGAGGCATGACCACAACCCTTTTAATCATTTTAAAATGATAAATTTTATCATATTAAAAATGGAATCACTGCTAGACACTGGTGGCTCACATTAATCTTAGCTACTCAGGAGACTGAGTTCTAGATGATCATGATTTGAAGGCTGGCTTATGATTTGAGACTCTGTCCCCAAAATCACTAGCAAAAAGTAACCAGCTGGAGGTATATATAAGTCATGTGGTAGAGCACCAGCTTGTACCTGCACTCTGAGCCAGTGAGAGGCCCTAAGTTAAAACCTAGATACTCAGGGGAAAAAAGGAAAAACAAAGGAATCATGACCTTGGGAGGATCATGAACAACCCAGGTAGAAATGCTCAAGGGACTCCATCTCAGTGGAGGAAGCTAGATGCATTGGTGGATGCAAGTTATCCTAGAAATAACAGGAAGCCTAGAAGGATCTTGGCTCATTTACTTCTCAGGTGGGAAGTGAGACTGTACTACATGTGATGAAGGAAAATCAGGGATAGAGATGTGTATAAAGTAGTAAGAATGCCAACCAAGCAAGTATGAGGCCCTGAGTTTAAACCTTAGTACTGACAAAAAAAAAAAGTGGAACTATGAATCATGCACTGGCCATCTTCTGCCTTGAAGAAGCATCACTGGCATATCTGAGGTCCATCTGAGCAGAAATAGGAGGCAAAGTCTACCAAAGTGGAGTATATGTCTGTCTTTCACAGCCACCACAAATTGTCACATGGAATGATGGTGGATATGCCAGAGTAGTTGTTAAACCATAAACTTCTTTTCTTTCGTGTGTGTGTGTGTGTGTGTGTGTGTGTGTGTGTGTGCGCGTGTGTGTTTGCTAGTCTTGAGGCTTGAACTCAGGGCCTGGGTGCTGTCCCTGAGCTTTTGTGCGCAAGGGTAGCACTCTACCACTTGAGACATAGCTCCAGTTTCAGCTTTCTGGTAGTTGATTGGAAATGAGTCTCAAAGGCTGGCTTTGAAGTGCTAATGCAATCCTCAGATTTCAGCTAGAGTGGAATGAGCCACCAATGCGCAGATAGTAATCTGTGGGTTTTTTTTAATATAAAAAGGAGCTATTAAAGTAAACCTGGTCTCAAGAAAGCATGCCAAGAAGTCATGCAAAATCTGTATACTTTGCTAATATTGAAATGTAGATTAAATGTGAAGACAATCACCATCAATGATGTCAATTATATTACATGAATTGAGTAAATGGCATTTGCTGAAAAAGCACTGAAGGGTAATATGCCATTTTAAATTTATTCAAGCAGAAAGTCAATAAAATACCTCAATCCTAAGGAAAATTTCACTAATTTCCTTAGCTAACATTGCTTGTAGTTTGAGGATGAGTAAATGAGATTCAGAAATTATGCTAGTAAGTCATTTCTGTGGTATACTTGTTGTACATAAGTTTCAGTGTGATATGTTCACAAATACATATAATGTACTTCTATCCATATTTACCTCCTTGTAGTAATTATTATAAATTGTACAAATACATCAAACCATCACATGTCTTTGAATATATACAATCTTTATCAATTAAATATTAAGAAAGGAATAAATACTAGGTTCTGGTTGCTTATACTTTTAATCCTAGGTACTCAGGAGGCTGAGATATAGAAGATAAAATCTGAAGCCAGGTCAATCAAAAAAGTCCAAATGACTCCATCTTTCAAAGTAACCAGCAAGCTATGGGCTGGGAACATGGATCAAGTGGTAAAGCACCAGTCTAATAAGCAAGATGAGCAATCATGAGACCTTCAGTTCAAGATCAAACCCTAGAATCAGCAAAACAAACAAACAAACAAAAGACAAAAAGCAAAACTTCAATAAGAAGTAACTAAATTAAAGTTCTGGAGGCCCAGTTAAGAGGGTACAGTTATGGTAATGTGTAAGACAGATAAATAGAGAAATCTACAGGACAGAGGATAGTGAGTGTTTTGAGAAGCACCAAGTGGAGAAAGAAATTGGCATTGGAAAAAATATCTTCTCACAATTACTTTGGAATCTGCCCATCGTTTGACAGGTTTTCTCTTATTGGTTTCTTATGATATTTTACTGAATTTAAGATAAATTCTCATTTTTAAGAATGCTTATTTTTATTTATCAGAGCATGAAATGGAACAGAGAAGTTATATAACTTGCTGGAGATACTATAGAAATATAATTGGGAGTGAAAATGGGGCACACGTGATCTTTAAGAGCTTTCTTAGCTATAAGCTGTACTTTTTTTCCAAGAAACTTTCAACATTTACCAGGAGCCTTCCAGAAGTCCGGAAAAAATGAGTCCCATTTTGTGAATTTTCAGCACTAGGGTACTATACATTCAAAGGGAGAGCTTGAGGCCACCTTCAAATGAAGCCATGTAGGCAGCAACCTACTTTGTTAATGAACATTGCTATTCCTGGGGGTTACAGGTAAGGATAATTTAGATCAGTGCCTCAAAGAAAGACTGTGATTATGTAGACAACACTCCAATCTTTTACAATGGATATCCCTCAGTCTCCATCTCTACTGGAGCAACATGCACCTGTCCTGGGGAGACAGTAACTGCTGTTCGTATTTACAGAGAAGCTTCCAGGCTCAGGCTCATTTCTGTTGTAATACAATCCTGTTCTTGTTTATTCTATTTTACAATTAGCTTGGGGAAACAAGAAGCAAGTTGAGTCACTGGAATGAGTTCCATCTGTAAGAAAGTTTTCATCTTCAGGAAATGTATGCTGAAGAGCATTTCTTTATAATTCCGACACATTTGAATGGAAGATTAAAGAACACCAAAGCCACTGTCACTTACTACGAGGGATTGCATTTAGAAATATTTTTCCAATTTCAGGATCACAAAGGAAATTCGACATCCATTTTAAAACTGCCAGTTTATAATTTTTTGTGGTTATCACTAAGGATAAAATCCTCATATTTTAAAAGATGGAATTAGTCATAAAATCAATTTTACCATTTCCCCTTGGGTATTATGAATATTATGAAAGGATTTGTATAATCTTTACAAAGAATTCTGCAGTATACCAGATCTGTGGTTTTCTATGACAGATAAATGAAGTGTATGACTAGGGAGGTGTTTGAATGAATGATAAACTCATTCTAACATTGTAAGTATAGGTCTCTTCTTCTTTTTCAAGACAACCTGGATTATGACAATGATCCATAAGGCCATGGTGGCTTATGAATCACAGTGACAATATTTTTCAGTGGGTAGATTGTTTCCTTAGATGCTTTACAACTATTCAGTTAATACATGTAATATATGTGGGTCAACTTTACAAAGAACAAGGAAAAGAAATTTGATTTGAAATTTAAGAATTTTCTCTACTTCAAATATGTGCGTTTTCATTTTCTTAGACAGTTGTACTCTTTCCTCTGAGATTCTTCGACTTTTGTCTCAGATAGGACAAAACCTCCATTGTCAGCTCACTCACTGAATCTCACGGGGATGCTAGTTAAAACACGCAGAAGAAACAGAGTCATTAGAAGCCGACAGTGAGGTGATAGAGATTGAAACATCTTTAGCCAAGTATTTTGGTAGAGAATTTCTGGAAGAAAGGATTGCAGAAGAAATAAAACAGAGTAAAGGATGTGCTTTTCCAAACATACATCGAAGTTTGAAGTGAATTTTTTGTAATTCTATTTTGTAATGGGTATCTGAGGGAGTTTCACTGTGACTTTCCCATATATGCACATGGTGCATTTGCCAGTTGCTGCAGACTGGTTCAGAAGTGATTGCTTCCATAAGTGTGAATTGACCTAGGGTGTTAGCAGTGCAGGTGGTGAGAGCTGGTTGCATTTGGGTTTTTGTTTCTGGAGTAGAGAAACCATGCCTCACTAAAGTGTCTTGAGGGAGGAAGTGCAAGGTCAGTAACTGGAGTAGGTGGCTCTGGTGACAAGCAGCTAAAGGAAGACTGAACCTCACAGGTAAACCAGTAAAATACGCCAACGAAAAGTATCAGGAGAAATTTCTAGAAGATGCAATCAGATCATAGGAAATCCTCATCGTTTCCAAAATTAAAATGTCACAGGAAAATTAAAGAAGAGACCAGGTATTGCTGAGAACTACGGAAATAAATGAAAGAAATACTTTATAATGCTGAGAAAAAGCAGAAAGAGCAATTAGGAAAGAAACACATAGCTATGAAGAACAGGGGGTCTTGGAAGAGAAGTGGATATATGGTTTAAGGTGTAAATGTTGCTAATATGCTACATAAATGGCTCTGTGTCTCAAGTGGTAGATCAGTAGCCTTGAGCTGAATTGCTCAGGGACAGTGCCCGGGCCCAAAGTTCAAACTCCACGACCAACAAAATAAAACAAAACCCCCAAATCAAAACCAGAACAAAAAAAAAGCTATCCATCTGTTATTCACCATCAATCTCAATACTTAAAAATGCTTTATGAAAAATCATAATGCAAGCTAAATAAACCTTAAAGCAAGGAGGCTTGTAAGGCAAAACTAAATGATGTCCTGAAGCTGAAATTCTAAACTATACCAGCAAAACCCAGGAAGAATTTTGGAGGGAAGAGTAAGAGAAAGGGGATAGAGTTGGGAATAGGCACAACCTCAGATTTCATCTCTAGAGTTCTGGCAGTAGACATATCTTGATGGAAGGAATGATCATTCAATTTTACAGATGAATTTGAAAAGTTAAGGGGAATTTCCAAAGTTAAAGTTGATAGAAAAAGGAAGTAGAATTTAACAATTGATGGTGACAACAAAAATAACAAAGTGAACAAAAGAAAACAATCAAGTAATGAGAAATAAACATAAATATGGTAAGTAAAAGAAGGAGTATACTTTTCAGGACAATTGTAAACACAACTTTCCTACTAAAAGGTAAAGATTAATAATTGGGATAAAACAGCAAATTGGAGTGCTTGTTTTTAAATGATTAATCAAAGTTCCAAACAAAAAAAAGTTAAAAGTAAAATTTGATTTGTTTCTTTTAGGATGTACACAATAGATGTGCACAATAGATTCCTTGCTCAAGATTTAGCAACACAATTTTTATTTGAGACAAGATTGACTAGTACGTAATTTTCCCTAGGAATTCTGAACAGTTAGAATGACCCTATTATTTGAGGGGATTTGTTTTGTGAGTGGACCCCTCTGCTACAGGAGACTTATCCTGGTCTTGTATGTTCTAATTTTTTAAAATTATTATATTCAGAGGAAGCTTAGAATTTTTGTTTTTAGAAGCTCCTGAGTGATTCAGAAGAGCAACTGGGTTGAGCACTTCTGTTAGTTTTGTGTTACAGTGCATTGAGAATATAGCCAACCTTGGTCTGAACCATGAGAATCTTGACAACCTCTGAATATGTCCACCGGTGGGAGAATGTGCAGTGAACATCCCTTCAACATTGTCTTGTCAAGGACAAAGTAGTAACAAGAGCAGAAGTGTGGCCCGAAGTGAAGCAGCAGGAAGTTCATGGCACTGCCTACAAATTATTCTGGCTAGAAATGCTTACCTGAAAGTAATAAAGCATGTAGATCTGACTTCCAACTTATGTTAAATACTGGGGGGAGTGAGGGGAAAGAGGGAATGAAATAGTGTCATGAGAAAATAGTCAGATGAATATAGAACATGGGCATTTTTATAGGATATGTAGTGTGTGTGTGTGTGTGTGTGTGCTTGTGTGTGTGTGTGCATACATGTGCATTTGAGGAAAAAGTTTGCTCTGTGTTCTAAAGAGACTTAAGGATTCATAGCAATTGTATATAACATATGCTTTTTGTTTGCAACCTGTTTCAAGCTAACAAGCTGTCCAAGCTATTTTGGAACAGCTGGAAAACATTGAATATCAAATTTGTAGTAGAGAATATTAAGAATAATAGTGAAACTTTTGTTTGATAATGATTTGTAGTTATAGAGAAAAATGTTATTTTTAGAGAAACATATAGACAGATGAAATGCTTGATGCCTGAGGCTGGGGATATGGCCTAGTGGTGAGAGAGCTTGCCTCATATACATGAGGCCCTGGGTTCGATTCCCCAGCACCACATATACAGAAAACGGCCAGAAGTGGCACTGTGGCTCAAGTGGCAGAGTGCTAGCCTTGAGCAAGAAGAAGCCAGGGACAGTGCTCAGGCCCTGAGTCCAAGGCCCAGGACTGGCCAAAAAAAAAAGACAAAAAAAATGCTTGATGCCTGAAATTTACTTAAAATATCTCAGCAAACACATTACAAAATTAAATTAAAACTATATCTCAGTTCATCATACACATTCTCTCCAGTGTTCTTTATGTTTGATATTTTTCCTAATAAAACAAAGAAATAATTAACCATCTCAAAGACAGCCACATTGGCACCAAAATTGCTCTCACAGAAATATGTTTCATATTTTCCCATGAGACATTTCCTTTTAGGTTGATGCTATCTCTAGCTTTTCAGATCATTTCTACTTGTGGAGAAGGAAGTTAAATGACTTATACTGTTCTCTATTTTTGTGCCCGACTCACTTTTTTTCTCTACTACTACTACTACTAAGGTCATTAGTTGGGTGACTTTAACATCTACTTGACAGTCCCCAATTTTCTGACCTTGAGTTATGTCATTAGCTTGTACTCTTCATTTCCTTATGCAGCCTCAAATCCCTACTCTTTCCACTACAGCTTACACCAGGCACTCTAGTTACTTTTAGAATCACAAGCTCGAACATTATATGTTCTGATTATCATGTCTTGTCATGGTGCCCCCATTCCAGTAGTGTTTTAGCCCAATGCTAAGAGCCCCTAACCCAGTACCAGCACTGTTTTCCATTTCCCACCATTGTTTCAATTGTATCCTCAGTCCTATAATAACCCCTTTCTTCATTTTTAAACCTCTGTCCTGGACCATCTCCTTTATCATACTGGCTTAAGGAAACCTCACCATGGCTAAGGCTAGACCTCTTATCTCTGAGCCAAAGGCAGTCTGTATATGCTGGTATGAAGAGTGCAGTGTGCTGACAGGTATCTCTTTAAGTCTCTGACCACAAACCTCAAGTGAATCTTCGGGACTCCTTGGCATTCTACTCTCCACAAACCTACAAACCACTTCTCTTCCTCTCTCTCAGCTGATCAGCTCACTTCTTATTTGACTGAGGAAACATTCATCATGAAAAACATGCTCATCTGCCACTGTGGAATCCATTATCCTACCTTCGCCTTTACCTGGGAGTTCAGTTTCTCTTTCTGGGGTGGGAGAGATAATCTTTCCTGCTCCTATTTAGGGCTGAGACTCATCATCTATCCTCAGTCCACACTCAGGGTCTTCTGTCCTGCAAATTTCCTTCTTTCTCATATCACATTTCCCTCAAGGATCTGAATCTCAGCATCAAACGGCTGTAGACAATTTAATCCTGTGGTTATATCCCAGTATGGTAAAATTCCATGCAAGCTTGTTTTTGATGTCTAAAACTCTTATTCATCCAAAGTAGGTAAAAAAAAATAACTGTATAGAATAGGTAGATAAAATAATACACTGGGCAATGTTGTCTCTACTACTCAACTTCTTGAGTAACATATCATGACCATATTTAGAGCTTTTCTCTCTCTTAAATCATTACCAATCCTCCCTCTTCACCGGCTCTCACATGTAGCACACAGAGAACTAATGTGACCACACAATGAGAACTAGGTTGTTCAGATCTCTTGCTATATGGAGTAAAGTTGATGATGGCCCTAGCTGTCTCACTTCTGAATTTACCCTGGATTCCACCCTCTGATACTGGAAACTTCCAGCAATTGCTAATATACAGTTAAAAGTTCAGGCCAACTTCTGTTAGATACAAGACCTTCTCTAATAGGCGACTGTCTTATTCTGCTTCCTGTTGGATAACAGAACACCTGAAACTGGGTAATGTCTAAATGAAAGAGGTTTATTTTAGCGTAGGTTCTAGAGGTTAGAAAGTCTAGGAGTGATATAACAATCGTAACTACTTTCAACGTCCCATCTGTATCTGTAGCTTCTATTATTGATGATGTTCTTGTATCACCTTCCTGTGATTGTATATACACTATCTCTGTAATCTTATCTGAGTATATTGGAAACCGTGTATACTGGTATTAGAAGTAGGAAATTGAAAGGGAATACCAAAATTGAGAGACACAGGGTAAAAAAAGACAAACAACTACAAAAGCAATACTTGTAAAACTGTTGGTGTAAGTGAACTGAACACCTCAGGGGGGGGAAGGGAAAGTGGGAGGAGGGAGGGGGGTATGAGGGACAAGGTAACAAACAGTACAAGAAATGTATCCAATGCCTAACGTATGAAATTGTAACCTCTCTGTACACCAGGTTGATAATAAAAATTTGAAAAAAAAAAAAAAAGAAAGTCTAGGAGTACCCACCCATCTGCCTTCTGGTGAGGGTGCCATGGTGATTCATGACAGAAGCATTAGTGCAAGGGGACCTACATGAAAAGAGAAATGAGGCATGACTCCTGAGATAACTAGTCAATTTTTCGGTACCTAAACACCCCCCAAAAGTCTGTTCCAAACGTTGCTAACACTAATTGAGCTTTCTGTACATTGACTGGGGGTAAGCTCTCAAAGTTCAGCATTGATGATGCCGTCACCACACCACAACTTCCTTAGTCCCTTGCTGACCTTGCAGACTCTTCCCACTTAATTTTTATTTCTTTCTCTGTTCATGGAGTCACACCCTCATTGTGATGTGAAGGCCCTTCAGCTTCTTCCTGTTTCCTCTCTCTCATCTCTTTCAGCTACTTCCTCTTGCACAACAAATTCTTTATTTTCTTGTGTGCTAGTGTGAAGACTTGAACTCAGGGGCTGATTGCTATCCCTTTGGTTTTTCCGTTCAAGCCCATCTCCACTTTTGGCTCTCTGCTGGTTAATTGGAGATAAGTCTCATGGACTTCCCTGCTACCTTTGAACCAGGATCCTCAGCTCTCAACCTTCTGTGGGCCACTGGCACCTCGTTCACATATAATTGTTGAAGACTCAAACTAACAGAGACTCTGCCCTAATTTTGGTTTATATTATTGTCCCAACTGTCTGTGTCTCTTTTGTATATTTATGTATTATTATTTATGTTATCAAAGTTGGTACAGTCATCTCAGTTTTATGACTCTTGCCATCTATTTTTTTTCCAAAGCCTTTTTTACTCTTCTTGATCTGCGGCTTACCGGTGTAAGCCTGCAATCAGCTTAACACATTCCAGCAGAAACCCCAGTGAGAATCTGATTGGAACTGCCATGAAGTGCTCAATAAATATGGGAAAGTGGACACCTTTATATGACTGACTTTTTCTATGAGTGAGCATAGTTTGTCTCTTGATTTATTCAGGTCTTTATTGTCTTTCTGTGATGTTTTACTGTTTCACTCCTAACTGCCTTGTATTTTTGTTGCTCTTAAAAAAATTAAATTTCTTTACATTTTAGTGTATGTTGACCCTTTTGGTTTTATGTCTCGCAGTAGTGCTGATTTCAGCAATCATACAATTATTATTATAGTACTTTGTTTATATCATTTTATTTTATAAGTGTACAATTATTTTATCCATAGGGGAAGATTTATTTCATTCTCTATTTTTTTATGCTTAAATGAATTCTTTTGGTATTAATCTCAAATGAACCTACTTAACCAGGCCTTTTGTTCTCCCTCCCCCACTGAAACTATGGTGATAGGAATCCTGAATGGCCTTTTCATTGCCATGACCAGTGGTTACATTTCAGCCTCCAGCATGTGTTCCTCAGAAACATAAGGTTCCAATGACCATCCTTGCTTTTATATCTTATTTTATACTTCTTTTTTCTTTTGGCAGTACCATGATTCGAACTTGGTGTCTCATGCTCATTTGGCAGGTTCTCTACTTCTGAGACACATTTCCTGTTCATTTTACGCATTTAAAAAAATTAGTCTGAAAACTAGTATCAGCTATTTATTTATACATTTTACTAGTATCATTTATGTGAATAAGTGGGTATTATTTTGACTTGTCCAAATATACACACCATGTACCTTCCTCAGACTCACCTCTCTGTCACTCTCACACATGACCTCTTCCCACTCCCCAGTCTCAATAAGCTTCATGGTTTTGTGTTCACATGTGTACATCAGTTATTTTCATCATATTCAATCTCCTTTAACCTTTCTGCACTTTGTGATCTTTGTGCTTCTGAACTTGACTTACTTTTGAGTAACATCCATTTTTGGCCAATGACATAATTTCATTCTTATGGCTGAGTAATACTCCATTGTGTATATGAACTGTATTTTCTTAATCCATTTATCTGTTGTAGGGTTTCTTGGCTGTTTTCATAGCTTAGCTATTTTGAATAGATCTGCAATGAAAATGAATATGAAAGTGCCTCTTTGCACTGGTTACTAGTTAGATAATATCTTATTTCTTGCCCAGGGTTATGTCTGGAATTGGATGTCCTTACATTACCCTTCTTATCATAACTAATAAGCCACATGT
Source organism: Perognathus longimembris pacificus (assembly GCF_023159225.1). Taxonomy (NCBI): domain Eukaryota; kingdom Metazoa; phylum Chordata; class Mammalia; order Rodentia; family Heteromyidae; genus Perognathus; species Perognathus longimembris. The sequence continues at coordinate 51,365,173 of NC_063163.1, forward strand.
GTGCCACTGTTCTCAGCTATTGATTAAGAAGGTGTCATGAGAGCTTTTCAGCATAAGTGGCCTGGAAACTCCATCTTCCCATTTTCAGGCTAATCCTACCTTTCCCCTTTCCAAATAGCTAGCATGATAGAGGTGAGCCACCAATGGCTGGCTTGCCTTTCTTTTAGAAAGTTTTTTTTTTTTTTACTTAGTTTCTTGGACAGTGTCTTCCTCTAGTTTCTTCACACATCCTTAGTTGCATAGTGTCATTATAATTTGCAGATTCCTTCTCATTGCTCAGCCTGTCAATTTGGAATGGCCTTTAAACTTTTTTTTTCATTTTCTTTCCATTTTTTTCCTATGCTGGGGATTGAACCCAGGTTCTCACACATACTAGATAATTACTTTACCCGTGAGCTATGTTCCAAGCCCAAGCTATGTCTTTTCTGTTTGCATTCACTCTCTAGGTGGTTTTATTCAGACCCATACACTGAGAGTTCAAATTTATATCTCCAGTGCCAGGATCTCTTGAACTTTACACTCTTTTATCCAATCTTTAACACTTTATACTTGGAGCTCCAATAGACACCACAAACTAAACAAACCCCAAACTCACATTTCCCCTTCTAGCCTTACAACCAAGCCTTTCTTTCGGTCCCAATGACCTGAGTAGTTTCCATTTCAGTAAGTAATACCATCATTTCTTTGCAGCTCTGAACAAAATCTAGGGGGGTCAATCTCACTTTCTTTTCCTCCCACAACCAATATCAATTTACTTCCAAGCTAGGCTGCCTCAATCTCAAAGAATATATCACATCGATGATCACATCTCATCATGTCTTCTGCTTCTGGCTTTGGTCTATCATTTTCTTCCTGAACTAATGCAGTCACCACCTACTGACCTCCCTGTTTCTACCATGTCCCACTACAACTTATTTTCTATATAACAGTTGGAATAGTATTTCTAAAAGAGAGAGATGATCCATTCTTTTCTTTGCTCAAAACTTTTCAATGATTTCCCATCACATTCACAATATAATCCAATGTTTTACTTTGGCCTATAAGGTCTCACTTGAACTGATCTTACCATGACCTCTACCACTTCATTCAATTTACTCAATTCAAGCCATATTGGTCTATTAGCCTTTCTTTAAACACAGTAAAGCCATGTCTAACTCAAGACCTATGTATTTATTGTTTCCTCTTCTCAGGATCTTCTTTTCCTTCTTGAGTTCTGCACAGATATTACCTTCAATTAAGATTTCTACTCAATTATTAATTTTACCAACATGGGCTTTCCTGATCACCATAAGTTCCATTCTCTCTCCTCATTCTCTTAACCTGCTTTACTTTAAAGTTTCTTTATAATACCTATAAATGTCTGATACACATTTTATATAGATATTTATTGTTTGTCTTCTAACTATAACATAATTTCCCATCAGGCAGGTCCCTCCTATTAGTATAGTTGCATTGCAAGTGTCTAAAGAAATACTTGAAACACAATGTTTGCTGAATGAATAGTCTTCTAGGATTTGCAAATATATACATAGCTTTCTCTGTTTATATCTGTCTTTTTTTTACTGTTCATATTTTTCTTTGAATTCCAACTTTAACAAAAGCATTCAGACAACTTAATAAAAGGCAGAAAAATTGACTCAAACTTCATTCTGGCTAATGGAAATCTTTCACAGGAATAGCAATAGAAACTAGTATACCTAGCCAAAGAAGGCTTAATAAGAAATGAATTCAAGGGTTACTAGGTAATCTTAAGCTTTTAATACAAAATAAAGTACCATACATTAGAAGGGGAATAGGGAGTAAAATGTTCAAGGAACAAGACAAGGCAAGATCTTATGCTCAGAAGAACCCATAGTACCTAATGTACAAATTTCTTACAACAGACAAATAGCATATTATCTACTGAACACACATACAGGCCTGAAACCCTCAATGAACACCATGACAATAATTCCAATTTACTTTGCTTAGATAGATAAGGCTGAGAAAAAAGCATTCTTTTACAGATAAGAGAAACAGACCAGCAAGAAGAACACTTATTTTTACCTATAGTTATTTTCAAATGTCCATGAAATTACCTGTAATCCTGGAAATGGGACAGTGGCTCAAATGGTACAGTGCCACTGTCTTTTTACTCTTTCACAATTTATATAGATCAATTTCCTTTTTTAAATATTCATATATGTATATATGTATTTTTTTCTTGTTCTTTTTCTTTAGGTGTGACTGTGTAACTATTTTCTCTATTCACAGCAAATTTTTATCTCTGAATTCCACTCTGGTATTTCACAATTCTTTTAATTTTTTTTAAATGTAGAACTCCTTGACTAAGGGAAACATGTTTTTACAGAGCTGTGAAAATTTGGTAAAATACTGAGGTATCTGTGATAAAGTCTTTTCTGTAAGAATACAGAACTGGAAACATATGTCTTTTAATCCAAATCCATACTGTGGGGAAGCAGGGAAGATGTGTTCATTTTTTGGCTTTGACTTCATTGTCTGAGGCTAATAATTTCAGCGGATAGAAGGAAAATCCCCAGCTGTTCTCCTTGTATTATGGACACTGCTTTATGTTTCTCCAGCTGTCTTTGCAATAATATTGAATTTGAGTTGTGTGCTTGTTCATTGAAAGTTTTGAAAATTTCATTTTGGTGCCTAAAAGTGTTTCTTTCTAAAACTGATCCCATTGTCAATGTGAGTTCTACTGAGAAAGCCCTCCATGATTTCTCAGTGTCTTTAGGTTTTTAATGACAACACTGCATCTTGTGCAGAGTACAGAATGTTCTGTACCTGGAGCAGTAGTTGTTTTAATTATGGATGTTTAATTTCTTTAAGTGATTGAAAATATGACAACCTGAGTAATAAGTCTCTGATTTCTTAGTTCGTTGTTCTTGATGAACAGGTTTATGGTGACTCTCTGTGTATGTGTTTGGATTGCCCTTGCTCCTTCCTCACTTATACCATGATGGTATCTCTTGAATACCTGGGCAATGCTTGAATCTGAACCCTCCCTCCCTCCCTCCCTCCCTCCCTCCCTCCCTTCCTTCCTTGTTCATGAGACTTGAACTATGGCTTCACGATCACTTACTTTCTTGCTTATAGCTGCTGTTCTTCCAGTTGAGCCATGCCTCTAGCACAGGTTTTTTTCTGGTTGTTTTGGATTGGGAGTCTGGTGGACTTTTCTGGCCAGACTAACTTTGACCTAGGTCCTCTAAGTTTCGGTATCCTAACAGCTTATGTTTATAGGTGTGAGCCACCAGCACCCAGACTGGTCCAGTTCACAACCATTTTTGTATCAACCAAGAAGTCTTTAGGGGGCTGGGGATGTGGCCTAGTGGCAAGAGTGCTTGCCTCCCATACATGAAGCCCTGGGTTCAATTCCCCAGCACCACATATACAGAAAATGGCCAGAAGTGGCGCTGTGGCTCAAGTGGCAGAGTGCTAACTTTGAGCAAAAAGAAGCCAGGGACAGTGCTCAGGCCCTGAGTCCAAAAGCCCCAGAACTGGCAAAAAAAAAAAAAAAAAAAGAAGTATTTAGGCTTTTTTTTTTTTAACACAGTCTACTTGAAAGAAAAGCATATCTCAGGAGTATGAAATAAAAATTCTCTCAAATGAACTGTAGTAAAACCATAGTGACTTGCTGGGGCTGCCCCAAGAAGGGAGACTAGGAATTGCAACTAGAGGTGTAGACTCTTGTCTGTAGGATATCTTGGGGAAGGTAATTTGCAACATTCAGATCTTGCAGAGAAAACTTTAAGTTCTATTAGCTTCTATAAGCTTCTATTAGCTGTGATTGGTGCAATGATGGTCTTGGAGGGCACAGAGATCTTTAATAGCATAGTGTAATAGCCAATATAATGAGTAACTGCTCTTTTAGGATGTTGTGAAAACTATTCTTATTCATGTCTATGCTTTGTATTTTCTCCACAGAAGCTCATTGGATTGATACAAGCTGATGGAACAAGGAAGGACAGGATGTAAAGACATAAGCAGGTAGTTGAAACAGAAGCTCCAACATGTAAAAAATTGCTGCTCCTTCTCATCTCTGCCTTTCCCTTTCCACACTGCAGCTGTGGTCCTCTCCCTGTCTGTTTGTACTCTCTGTACCACATCCTCTGCTTCCTTGGGATGGATTCCCCCTCCCTCGTTTCTTTTCCATCTTAAGACTAGACTTAGTTCAGAAAGAGAAGCCATATTATCAATTACAAAAGATTCACTATCTGACCCATGTTACATTTGAAAGATATAGTATTAAAGTAGAAAATATTTATTTGATCAAAATATTGTATGGGGTATTGTTGGGGTTTCAGCTTGGCATTGAGGGGGGAAGGGCGATGAGAGCAGTCCCAACACGTTGACCTTCCCTTGCCCTGGGGCCATGTGGAAGTTAGCCACACCTATCTCCTTCTGGGTCCGGAACCGGAGGGAGTAGCTCTAAAACCAGCCCCCCACCTCTTGCCAGCAAGCACGTGTGCCACCTTGGCGCGGGCAGTACCCAGAGGGCGGTGCTATGGGAAGTGAAGTTAGCCCATGAGGGAGGTCCTAAGGAGCTGCTCTTGGATGGACAAGCTCGCCAGCCTATGGTTAGTTCCTGGTCAATCCCCCCCTTTCCTCATCATTACTGCTATATGACTGTTAGCCCCTCCCTTGAATAAACAGATTGCCCTCTAAGGCTTCTCTGAGAGGCATTCGTGCCTGGCTTCCTTGGTGGGTATAGGAAGGGGGGAAGGAGTCTCACTCAGCCTTGTGCACCTGAGGTTTACTGGTGTCCTCCACTCCATCTTGGCTTGCCCACAGGTCAGGCGGCCAGGGGAGAGGGTGGAAAGGGAGCACAGATAAGGGAATAAGCTTAGCATCCCGGCACCAGGGGAGGTAAATCTAGCCCAGCAGGATGTTTTCAATATTTAGCTTCTCTATACAATGAAGGGACTAATGATTTAGGACTTCTATGACAAAATGAAAAGCACAGTGGATCATGCCTAGGAAATATTCTGGCTTAAAGAATATGGTGCAGGATTGACCAGTTGCCTGTCCTTCTTCCTGGGAGAGTAATGGAATGCTATTTTCCTTCTAGACCATAAATTGTTTTAATTATAGATGTTTAAAGATGTTTGTTATTAATTCCTTTCTATGAATGATTTAAAAGGCTGCTTCTCATTTCCATGCACTTACTTAAAAGCTTTTCGTCCTTAATGGAGACTCTACAGAAGGAAATGTTTGAAAGAACTGTGAGGTATGCCAAATAGCTATTTCTGGTTAAGCAAGCTGATATGCTGTGTTAGTAGAATCTACAAGAGCTCTATGGTTATCATCTTATGAGGATTCAGTTCTTCCTCAAGAAGAAAAGGTCTCTTAATGTATCGAAAAAGCTAAGATAAGTTATATGTTATTTTTCCAAAAGAGGTAAACATATCGCATGCTAGAACAGCCTGTCTTCACTGCTTCATAACTTTGCATTTTTTTCTATTTTGCTTCTCTAGGAAGAATATTAAATTTAACACACATTTACACTAAAAAGGAAAATGGATCATTTATATTATTTCACAATTTAGGTCTAGACCTTGTTTGTTTTGGTTTGATACTGAACACAAAAAGGTGAAAATGTCCAGTTATTACTGGAGTAAAGTACTAGATCCAATTTCCAAAACTTGTATCCACCTGCTTCCTCAGGCAGTTAGTTAAACTCAGAACATCTAGAGGGGATTTCATCAGATTATGAGTAGGGTCTAGCTCTAGGAAAACTGAAGAGGCCTTTTCAAGATTGTTCAGGTTTGACAGAGGCAATGCGTTTGTTTTGTCTCCTCTCAGTTGGGAAGAACCAGTCAATAAGAGACGCTGAGATTCACTAAATAATTTGACTTTTTTCCTGCTTAGTGTGAATAAATTGGAATAAAAGGACAATTGTGATGCCTTTCTAATTCTTGGGGATAGAATGCTTAATGTTATAGTTGAAAGCTAATATAGACCCTGAAGCAAAGATTTTAGTATTTCTATCTCTTTCATGGCATGGAATAGAGATTGAAATCCAATGAAATTTGGGTGCCAACCTGTCAGGATAACTCAGCACTTATTCATTAATAGCCCATTTGTTCATTTCTTCAGCAGATTCCCTCCTATGTGTTAAGGATATCATTTAAGTCACAAGCTTTTCTTCTGAAATGTTTTTGTGTACCTGTATGGAAAGGCAGAGATTCAGGCATTAGAAGAAGACAGCACTATTGGGGAATCTTGTAACAATTATTGTGTCCTCTGTATGTATGTGTGTATGTACATATATACATATGTATGTGTTTGTTGACATATAAATCTGGGCCTTCTCTGATAGTTGGAGTACCTGATATTAATAGAATAACACTTAGTTGAAGATAAGCAAAGGGCAGCATGAATAGTTATGTCACTAGGATTCAAATTTTACTAGGGTGGCATCTTGGAGAAACAGCAGAATGTGTCTTAGGGGTGACTGTTCTTGTGAACTCGAATCTTATGGAAAAACTTAGTATTAAAATGCTTTACTTACTAAGCCAGAAAGTGATAAGACACTTACTATGGAAATTTAGGAAAAGTAGATGACTGTATCTAGAGATATATAAAAAATATGTCTTCTTTTTGTTTGTTTTGGTTCTGAGCAGGAGTGCCAAATATCTTGCTACTATGTAATATAGATACATACAATTTTATAAGGAATACCTTTAATAAGGACAATATACAAATATCAGACATTCTTTATTCTTTAATCCATCTCTCTACTGTCTGATTAACTGATAAAATTAGTAAGCATCTCCTACATTCCAGGGTTTTGTCTTCTGAAGATCTAGCATTGAACTCTGTCTTGAGATATGTGTAACATTGTTTCATTAACTACTGAATTATCCAAAATTACAAAATATATGCTATAGAAATCATTTCTCTTAAGGTCCATTTACTAGAATAAAGTATAGAAGTAGAGATACTGTATTTACCAAAAAATTATTTCACTTTTTCCCATGCTTGTTTGTATGTGTTGGCTATTAGAAGTCAGTCATTTCCTAAGAGTTCTACACAGTATCTTAATTCTGTTTTACATACAATTTATAGTTTCTTCTCCTCCAGATTACAGTGACAGAACTCCCAGCTTGGCTTAGGTTTATAGTAGCAGCAGTTTGTTTTTCTTTTCTCATATCTCCAACATGCAACACTTGTCTCCTACCATTTTCTTGTTCATTGAGAGTCATATTGGATTCCCTTAGTATTTATTTTTTTATTTAATAAATTGTTAAAGAATGAGCCCTTTATAGAGAATAGAGGTGATATAGGTTGAAATTGTGGAGGTTAAAATTCCAGAATACGGTGTCCCTATCAACTGTCTTCTGATGAGGGGTTTATGGTGGATGACATCAGTAGCATGTGCATCTTTGTGAGTGAGCATATAAGCCCAGAATTGAAAGGACTTCAGGGACCAGGCCTACTCTATAGCTTTTGAGAAGACTCAACTTGGGACTATGATTAATGCTTTTGAGGAAGGGGGCCTCCATGACCTAACCATTTCTCAGTAGGTCCTACCTCTTAAAGATATCACTGTCATTTAATATTGCCACACTGAGTGACAAAACTAACACATGGACTGTTTGGGGTGAGCTGTATCCAACCATCATAACACCATCTGTTCCTATTTAAGTCCACCTGCTCCATTGCAGCAGTGGAATCCCTTCTCTCATCCTTTCTGTTGACTCAGGGATTTGGCTTCCTTTTATGTTCTGCTTCTGTCACTGTTAAGAATCCTTGCTCCTGTTCATTCTCACTATTATGAAAACATAATATGCATAAAGTTCTCAGGTCAGAACCTGTATATAGTAAGGTTTTAATAGATGTTGTCTATTAGTTATTATCATTATCATATTCCTTAGGACCATTCATGCCACACTTTGTTATAGCAACAAGGCCTTTTACTTTTAAAGAATGAAAAAAAATCGGTTATGATTGTGAAGACCTATATTTACATAGTCAAGGATGAAGGAAATGAAAAATAGATTCTTCATGTTTTATGATTTTATGCAAAATTCTTTCAGGAAAGAAGACAGAATGAAATGGTACCATAAGATATATGTAATTTTTTGGAGGATAAAGGGGACAGCCCAATAGAAAACATACATGTACTATAAAATTATTAAATCATTTTTTGTACATGCAATTATTTATTCATTTATTTTTAGGCAGTTCTGGAGTTTAAACTCAGGACCTTGTTCTACCCCCAAGCTCACCCTTAGCTCCTTTTATAATAACCTAGGTTTAGGTTATTCTTTATATAGTGCCTTACAGAGAGGAAATTCTAATGACTTCTATCTGAGCTGAGATAGATCCCAATCTACAGCAGCAATTATATGCACTGAGCCTTTTGATTACACTAGGAAGTGTAGGGGTAGGAATCAGAGAACGTTTTAAGAGTTTGGCAACTAATCAGGGTTCTGGGGTTGCCAAAGAGTGCCTTAGTCTTAGTTGAAATTGAAATTTACTTCTAAAATCAAAGTGACAAACAATTACCAATAAATACAATGTTATAGTTTGGGAAGCACAGTACTTAGGTCCCCTCAAGCTCATCTAGTACTTTAGGTATATATGACTAATTCAAGAATGAACCAGTTGGGAGTATCGTACTAGACTGGAACACCCAGAAGTATATTGGAGAGGACTCAGAAGAATTACATATGAAACCTAGGTTTAAAATTTGGCCTCTTTCTTCCCCTGGTTGACAAGGTGATTTTAAAGAAATTCTTGTTGGGTATGATAAATATGTCTTTCTTTGGAGTGTTTCCCTGTCACTTCTCCTGTCCACCTCTCCATACTGTGGTAGAGACAGTTGGATGTTATTCAATGGTAATTCTACTTTCCCTGTCATAGAACCTAGGAACTTCATATGATTGCTTTCTTTGTCTCCCTAGTCAGATCATAAATATGACACAGCAGCAGCCTCGCCTTTCTTGTTCACCATCACAGTTTCAATGTCAGGCACAGAGCCTGATTCTTAATAAAAATGTGTTGACTATTGAATAATAAAAAAGCCAGCTGGGGAGTAACAAGGAGGCCAAAGGAGATCTTGTGAAAAGCAACATAACTTCCTGTATTCTTTTATTAAAAAGTATTTATGAACTACTACATTTGAGATCAGTTCTAAAAGATAAATATAAGAGGTCACTTGGTAGCAATTGCGGAATCTTTAAGAATGTAAATATGTTAAATATTTTTATGTAACTGATTTTGGTACCCTGGATATTGTACATATGTTTTATAGGAAGTAGGTAAGAGAAGGGGAACATCAAAATGGAGAGACAAAGGGTAAAAGGTGTACCAATGCAGCAGCAATATTTACAAAACTATATATTGTAAAGCAACTGTACAACTCGGAGGGGCGGGGAGTTGAGAAGAAGGAATGATGGGAGAACAATGGGGGAGGAGGTAACAAGTTTGGTAAGAAATGTACTCACTGCCTTAGGTATGAAACTGTAACCCCTTTGTACATCACTTTGACAATAAATAAATCAATTAAAATTATCCTAGAAAAATCAACATATATAGCCAATAGGAAGATGGTTAGCTTTATGCCATTACATTATATTGTAATAGTATCTAGTAAACTGCTTTACATGTAAGTTATTCAACAACTTTTCTTGCTAAAGTAACATAATAAGCAAAACTAGCCACTTCATAAAGGAGAAGGATATCACTCGGTGTGTGTGTCTGTGTGTGCGTGTGCGCGTGTGCACCTGTGCATGCACTGCTGGTGCTTGAACTCAGGAATGTCTCAGGGCTGGGAATGTAGCCTAGTGGTAGAGTGCTTGCCTCGTATACTTGAAGCCCTGGGTTCAATTCCTCATGCACCATATATATAGAAAAAGACAGAAGTGGCGCTGTGGCTCCAGAGGTAGAGTGCTAGCCTTGAGCAAAATGAAACCAGGGACAGTGCCCAGGCCTTGAGTTCAAGCCCCAACACTGGCACCCAAAAACAAAACAAAATCAGGAATCTCTCTTGATGTTTTTCTCAAAGCTGGTGCATTACTGCCCTTTGAGCAACACCTCCATTTGTGGCTATTTGGTATTTAATTGCTGACAAACATCCCATATGCTTTTCTGCTCAGACTGGCTTTGCACTGAGATATGAGTATCTCAGCCTCTGAGTAAGAGGAATTGCAGGTGTGAGTCACCTTTATCAGGATCCATTCACTTTTTGAATTTGATAACAGCTCATATTGCATCAGAATATTAATCAAGACGACTAGGAGAATCTTATCTTTTCCCCGGATATAAACTTTGTGCCTTAATTTATTTTTGATCATTTAACCAATGAAGTGTGAGTTCTGAACTGGCAACCATCCAGACACTTGGCCCATTCTTTGTTATAGAACCTAAGATAAATCTTCCTGCATACATTAACTGTTTTAAGGTCTTAGTCTTAAAATGAAAGAACATTTACATACCGGGAGAAAGGGCCACCGTCTTCCACTTGCTAGAAAATAAAAGTCCATAATATTTAAAAAGGTAGACATTGCCAATGGACTTCTGTCTTTATAAATCTTTATAGACAGCGTGATCTTTGCAAAACAGGTTTCATCTAATATTTATGGAAGCTGAAAATGACCTTGAATGAAAGAAAAGGTTAGCAGAAACAGTGTTCTTATTGTTTGACAGAATGCTTCTATATTTTGTCAGATATTACTTACTTGGGTCATATGTGATATTTTATTTTGAGTAGAACAGAAGTTGTTTATTTTAAAGCTAGGCTATAGGCAAGTATGACATTTCTTCTCAGAATCAATACCATTTTATCTTGTACTTGTAGGAAATCTCTTTAAACAAGCAAAGAGGAAACACCAGGGCACAGTTGGGTATAGAGTAAAGGTGGATAAATAAATCATTAAAATATCCATCTGTCATTCATAAAATTGATCCCAGAAAGAAAATCAACAGCAGAAAGAGAAGATCAGCTATCTGAGAAGTAGGACACAGGGTTGTATGTCTGGTAAGCAAGTACCCTAACTCAACTTTCCAACGAAAAAAAAGAAGAAAGTATATAAAATAATAATAAGCAGCAATATAAGATTCTGGCCTGATATGTGGGATTTATTAACTGTGTTACCTTGGAAAATTTATTTAACTTCTTTAAATTTTTCATTGGTTATAAAATGAAAGATAAAGGTCTGGCCTGGCTGACCTGGCTAATAAGACTCCTGCCACTTTTTTGCTTCTCACTCCCTTCCTAGTCACCATCTCTACTTATTTTCTGTAAAAACAGTGCTCTCTAGACTGATCTTATTTGCTTGCTTGTTTTCCTAAAACATAGGTTTCATATGGAGGGATCCTGGGTATTTTCTTAGCACATATCAAGTACTAGAACAATACCAGGGAATTGATTGCTAAAAATAATTGGTGACTGACTTCTGGGTATATATTCCTGAAAGAACTGACATCAGCAACCTGAATAGATACTTGCACACCCATATACCAGGCAACATTATTTATAATAGCAAATTGGAAGGGAGCAAAGTCTGACTCTGTCTTTTGGAAACAGAGCACTGATACTTTCCCCCAAGGTGTAGGGGTTTTGCTCTGTGAGTGGAGTATACAATTGATATAAAGAGAAAGAACCTAGGGTACAAGAGTGAGTCTTCCATGCCAGACTCGGGAGTTTGATCCTGAGGATTTTGAGCAGGGGAATGACATATAATATTTCAGAAAGATTACTTGGGCAGTCAAGAGTAGAATAGACTAGGGTGAGGGAATATTGAGGACAGAACACAGGGAAGATTTAAGAGGCTGGTAAAATCATCTAAGAAAGAAAAGTCTGTGGAACAAGAAATGGGGAGGAACAGATGGATTGAAGATATTGTAGTTGCTGGCCCATGGCAGGAATCCAATAAAGATTAGTTTGCTGGGATATGAGAGAGCAGGATGAGGTGTGGGAAACTGAAATTGCCCCGTGTTCTTGGTTTGGTGAGCAGGATCAAAGTGAAGATGCTTTTCAGCAGATGGTCAGAGTGTGCCAAAGTATTCTTAATGTATCTTGCTACTTGGGAGCAGAAAATATGTGCCTGTCCATATTCTCAAATACTCATTGCCTTACCCATTTGCTCATTCATTCAGGAACTTATATGAGTATCAGTGTTGTGGACAACGGGCTAGGCATTGTGGATTCCACAGTGAATAAGGCAAGCTTCCAGTCAAAGTGGGACAGTAGACCCAAACCAAGAAATGATAGTTAAGAGCACTCTGAAAGGCACTGTGCTCAAACCTTTGTTTCCTCTGTAGCTGAGATGACAGATGACTTCTGCGCCCTGGTTTTGGTGCAGATGAAGTCTTGCAAATTTTTATGCTCAGTCTGGCCTTGAACCACAATTCCCTACCACCCTTAAGTAGCATGGATTATAGTGCTTATGGGCTATAGCTATTTTATCTCTAAGGTATTATTCTACAGTGTCATTGTTGTAAACCTTTCTCTACGCAGGGCAAATCTTACCCATTAATTTTCCCTTCTGAGGCCTTTAGTATATTCTTTCTCATTAATTATTAACCAGCAAATGTATCTCTAGAACACCACACTAAATGGTAACATATTAAGGAAGATGAATTTGAGGTCCTATTCACACTTCGTAAAGGAAGAACACTGGGTTCTGCTGACAACCAATCCCATTAATCATGTTCTGCTAGATTTACCATGTGGTCCAGTTTGTTTTTCAGTGGGGATTCTTTTCTCCACTTGAAAGTAGATTCTTTCTGCAGATAAAGGAAATGCCTTCAAGATTTACAGTGACACCAGCCACACTAATTTGTAGAGAAAGGCAATGTGAGTAACTAGGAAGAACATTTATGGTCATATATAGGTTTTAGCTATCATTTCCAAATGTCAGAGTCTGTTTTCAGGTGTCCAATTAATTGAAGAAGCCCAAAGTAAAGTACAATATTTAAGTGGTGTAGTGAAGTGTTTTTTAAACTATAGATCCCAACTCATTAGTGGGTTGTAGAATTCGTTTAGTAGGTTTTGATCAGTATATTTTTAAAAAGTGACACAGCAGGATGCTGATAGCTCATGCCCACAATCCTAGCTAATTTGGAGGGTGAGCCCTAGAAGATCATGGTTCAAAGACAGCTGGATCAGATCCGTCTAAGGGACTCCATCTCCAATTAACCATCAAAAGGGAGTATTGGATGTGTAGCTCAAGTGGCAAAGCACCAGCTGTGAGCAATAAAGCTGAGTCAGTATGAAGCCCTGAGTATAAGAAAAAGAAAAACAAAACAATAAAATCCTAGCAATAAAAGATGGAAAATACAGGAGACTATTACATATAGTTAGAATACAGAGTAATTGTATTTTTTGAATTCTTGAATATATATGTGATATTATACTTGTAATATTACACATATATTCATGATGTACTTAATATATAAGTATATAATAGACAAATATGTGAAATGTCAAAAAGTGTCATTATAGAAATAGAAAAAGAGCTCTAGAAATAGACCCTTTCAATCAGGTGTTACATTAGGTTCACATTAATTTCTTATTGCATAAAGCACAGTGGAAAATATTAAAACTTTGGATGTAAAGTTATTGGACACATTTCAGTTGTGAAGGAATGTTAGATAAAACAAGAAAGAAAAAGTAACTGTTATTTTGGGAAATAATATTTGATATACTAAATAAAAGTCTTTTAAACCACTAAAACTTACTAAATTTGTTATTTATTAGAAAGAGTTCTAATTCTTTCAACATATAAGGAATTCTGCATCTAATATATAAGAAAGATTGAGTTACTTTGTAAATTCACTAAATATAGTCACCCAGAAGTGATTATAGATTTTTACTTTGGAATTTTACTTTTATAACTAATAATGAACAAATTACTTTTGATAAGCTTTCATTATGAATGTCTTCTTCTTGCTCACATTTAACCATTAATAAATAGAAGTACTGTTACTCTTTAAAATACAACAAGAAGATAGTTTTTGAAGTCCCAACTGTTAGCATTCTTTTTCAATTTCTAAGATGGCTTTGGAAGATTTTTTTGCTCTAAATAAAATTTACACAGAAGTTTTCCTAATTCTGTCATGTTGTCTTTTCTCCTGCCCTATGTATTTTTATAGATCATTTAAATCATTACTTTTTGCTCATGATTGACAATGTACCACTTGAGCCATGCTTTCAGAAATGATTTTTGCTGATTAATTTGAGATGAAGACTTTTTGACTCTTCTCTCTGGGTTGGCATCAGGAAAGAAAAGCCTTCTGAGTAGCTAGGATTGCAGGAGCAAGCTACCAGTGTTTGACTAGTGCCTGGCTAAATCATTTCTTTTTAACACCAGTCTTATAACTGTCACTCTTTACTCTCCAGTATAATGCCCATGCTGTCTACTATAGTGCTTAGGTCAGATATACAAGGAGGAACTTTCTGTATAACCCCGTGGGTTATTCTACTTCACAAAATACAATTGCTGGTCATTTACTGTCTTTCTACAACTCCATTTTAGAGAAGTTGCTTCAAAATAGGGGCAACCATATTTCTGTATGATTCTTCCTCTTCCAGGTCTGATTGGAAATGGGTGAGTTTAGCCAGATTTCTTTCATTATGACAAACTCTCTGAGATAATCAACTTATCAGGAGAAAAAAGTTACAGATTTCAGAAGTTCCAGGGAATGATTGGTTGGCTCTATTATCTCTGGGAAGGTTGAGGGACAGATATCCTCGTAGGAGGATGTGGTATAACAAAATGATCACCTCATCGCCAGAAAACCAAAGGAAGAGACTCCACTTGCCCAGTTCTCTTTCAATTCATGCCCTGGATGATCTAAAAACCACTCAATAGGCTCTACTTTTTAAAGATCTATACTTCCTTCCAATTTTTCTACACTGACGTCCAAGCCTTTTCACGTGGACATTTAAGAGACATTTTATTTAACCCATAGAATGTAGATGTGCGAATCATACTGGGTCAGTCAAGATGGAGCCAATATTGGCCATTGACATAGCTCCTTCATGTAATCTGGAATGAGGATTACCAAGCACCATAACTAACTAGAGTCATTTATGTGTCAAAGATTTTAAAATGAAGAAATAAGATTCTTTATTTTTTGAGGAAGTGGGGCAGCAAATTTCTTTATGAAGCATAAGCAGATCTGGATCTTGCTATGTAGCTAAGGCTGGCCTTGAATTTAGTCTCCCTGTCTTAGCCACTCAAGTGCTAGGATTACAAGTACACACTGTCATACTCAGATCAGGAAACAAATTTTGAAGATAAATTTTAAAGCCAAAAGGCCAGAGTAGAGACACAGAATCAAGTGAAGCCATATGGTTTTAGAAGGTAGAGAATAACCTCCTATTCTAGCTCCAGGTTCTGTGTGGCTGGGAGCATACTTTATTTTCATTCCCTGGTACTTTGAGATCTCTCCTAACATATGCTACTTACTGTGGTTTTATGTTTCTTTAAATTCTATAAATGTACCCTGATTGAGACATTCCCATTTATTTCATTCTCCTTTTCTCTGTCAACCCAATCCCAGGCCATTCAGCTGTGATCGATATTTTTTGGAATACATAATCATTTTATTTTGTTTTCCAGCCCCATAATTCACACTTAAATTCTTATTTCTTTTCAGATCAGAAAACATTGGCTATGATAAGAAATGATAATGAAAGCACAGAAACATGATTGTACTATTTTAGTCAAAGTTAACTGAAATATGTTCATATTTTTAAATTAAGCAGTCTGGGCCAATCCTTTTTCAATATATTATAGTTAAACTTGTCTTTTTTTCCCTCTCCCCTTCTAGTATCTATCCCATGATTTTTGTAAACATATTATTTTCTGGTCAATATATAAAACTAAGTATTTATTCACTACAAAATAAGATTGTGTAGTGTGGTAAGCTTTCGATTGGAATTGATCTCTCTCTAGAGTGTGAAAATTTCTATTACTTGAACAGGACTTTGCCTTGAAGAAAGGAATTAATTTCATACTAAAATGATGTGTATGGTCAGTAGAAGAGGGTTTTCTTCTAGATAAACAACTAGTGTCTAAAAATAATACTTCAAAGAATTCATTATATTAATGGTGATTAATGTTATTACAAATATTAGCTTTGTGAAAATGCTTATTCTTTTGATCAACTACTTACTTATTCTGAGTAATGTCAATATTTAAAAGACATAAATATTTTTAATACATTTTGTGGCTTGAACAGATAACATTTTTTAAAAAAGTGCCTATATCCTCTGTCAGTATTTAAGGGTGATAAAAGTACTTTGGTTTGAATGTGTCTCCAAAAGTTCTTATGTTGGAAACTTCTTTTGTCCTCTGTTGCCAATGGATGACTTAACTAGAACGCCCTCACATGACATTGGGTTCTTGGTCTTGGATTTCCCAAGCTCTAAAACTATGAGAGGTATGTTTCTACTTATTGTAAATGACCTACTCTTAGGAATTCTGTTATAACAGCACAAAGCAGACCAAGGCAAGTGCTCAATAAAAACTGTGTATATTTCTAATTATGGTAATGATTCTCATAAAAGGACAGGACTTGTAATCCATCAGGTTCACTTTCAAAAGTTTCAAATATCTTAAATAATTAGGCCATTAGTCATTATTTCTGGATGGTTTGGAGGAGAATATAGAATAAATGATTCCTGGGAAAACATATCAGTGATTACAAGGCTTACACTTCCCACCAAGGAAGCTGTACTTTTTGGGTGACTTTTGCTGGCAAAGAGTTTTGTGTGCTAGACCGACAGATGAGAGCAATGCACCTGAGTCATTCTGACTTCTTATTTCAGTGTGTCACAGACCTCATGTGTATTCAGTTTTTCTTTTCTCTCTCTATGCTTGTTATAAAGAATATAATTAAAGTCCATTTTTCTCACATGAAAAGTGTTTTGAGAAGATGGAACATGAGATCCATGTTAAATATTTGCATTGGGTTGTAAAAGTGGGGGGATATGGAGCTTACTGTTGTTTGCATGTGATAAAAAATGTTTGCACTATACCTGTGTGGAGCGGAACTAATATGCTGAAGGGAAGTAGATGATATTAAGGGCATTAAGAACCCAGGCATGCATTTCTTAAAGAGGTGGCCATTTGCAGTTTATTGTTCATAAATAATCACTATGTGATCTATTGAGTTATGTTTATGTATTTTATCTGCATAATCCTTGATTGTGAGGTTGAGAAACCAGATCATTTTGATCCATTGATCCATTTTGATCCAATGAACCAGATCATTTCACTTGTAAAAAAAGGCTAGAATTTAACTCCAGGGGATCCTCAGAGTGGAGTTGGTAATAGACCCAAAGGAAATGAGCTTCATGAATTAGACTGATGAACTTCATTATACCAACTCATCTGAAATAATTATTTCATGCTGAAGAACACATATCTGAAGTGAGACTGTTGGTTTTTTTCCCAATTCATTTGTAATTCATTACCAAAATAGTCATTGTAATAAAATACCCTCAGTTCAAAGAAGATACACTATCATTGGCCTTTTCCATTCTATTTGTAAGCATAACATTTTCCACTGCATCTCTGCTCATCATCATACAAGCTACCAGACACCTGGTATTCTTTCCTTTAGAAGACAATTATAAACTTTCACAAGAAGTGATTCTTAGCCTTCCCTCACCACAAAAAGGTTGACAGCTAGAGGACTGATGTAGGTTCTACCAATAACAGCTAGCAGAGTTGAGCCACCAGAGACTTAAAGAATCATAAGAACAAAAGGTGTCCCATGTAATACTAATGCATAGTAATCCCAGGATATAGCAGGATGAGGCAAGAAAACTGTGAGTTCAGAGTTAGCCTGGGCCTTGAGATCTAAACAAATCCAAAAGGCCATGCACTGGTGGTTCACACCTATAATTCAAGCAATGAAGAAGGCTGAAATCTGAGGATTAAGGTTAGAAGTCAGCTCAGCTAGAAAATTCTGAGTGACTGTTACCTCCAAAAATACCAAATAAGAGGAGAGGCTAAAGTGGTAGAACACCAGCCATGAGCAAAATAGCTGAATGAAAGCATAAGGACCTGAGTTCAGGCCCCGCTACAAACACAAACACAAAAACTACCCAAACCAAACAGAACAATAATGATAAAAACTGAAACATGCTGTTTTACAAAGATGCTGTAGGAAAGAAATTTCTGGAAAGGTCCTGACAATAAGATGAACTTTTCATTTGTTTGCTTTTATTTCTTTATTAATACTAAAATAATTGAAATGGCTACACTTTTCAGAGACAAATTCCTGTTGACCACAGCTCTTTTCAGTCTAGGAGAGAAAATGCATTTGCTTTGCCTGCTTAAATTGAGAGCTGTGAGCTTGCCAAAGGACAGACTGGAATTCCCCTGCAGCCATAAATATTGCTGGGGATTAAAGAAAGAAGCATTTCTTTTCTCAGAGTGCACTTTTTACAAATGGGAAGCAGATGCAGTAACATTAGAGTGAGATATGACTGGAAGAGGAGCTCAGTTGGAAGCCCAGACATGGCAGTTTACAGATTAAGTCAGAATAGGGCCTAATGTGTGCTCTGAGAACTTTTCTTTAACAAGAGGTATTCACACTCATTGACGGACTCTGTTTGCGTGATGCACATCTTAAAGAAGATTTATGCTTCCAATAGAAGGCATGTTGTTTTCCTATGACATACAGAACTCATTGCCACAGTCACCTTTGTTCTGACACTTCAGATGGTTCTGGAAATCTGACAAGGAGTGCTGTAAAATGGCTGTGAACTCAATGTGCTTTTTTCAGTAACCAACCAATGCAATGCAAATGAACACCTCAACTATTCCTCCCTGAGCAGAATTGAAGTAGTGTAGGTTGCCTAGAATACTTATTTGCATGTCAATCCCTGCAGTGTTCCTACTCACAGTGGTTACATCATCAGATGGATGATTTTAGTTCAGGGAGTAAACTAGAGACATTGGAGACCATGGTCATAGAAGGGATATTCTTATCTTGGATAACTTCTCCCATTCCCTTCTTGTTTTCTTGCAGTTGACATGACTGATAAGTAAGAGGGCCGTTGTAGTTTTCTAGGAAATCATTCTAGTCTTTCTATCATTTCACTGTCCACCAAATTTTCAGTGATATGCCTGCACATCTCCAGGGTATTTCAAATAAATATGAAACATATGCCTATGATTTTTGCAAGTGTTTTAATTAAATGTTTATTTCAGGCCATAGGAGTGATTAGGAAGATCACATCATCATCAAACAATTGAATCATATATATATTTTTTCAAATTTTTATTATCAAACTGATGTACAGAGAGGTTACAGTTTCATACGTTAGGCATTGGATGGATTTCTTGTACTGTTTGTTACCTTGTCCCTCACACCCCCCTCCCGCCTACCCCTTTCCCTTTCCCCCCCCCCCCCTGAGGTGTTCAGTTCACTTACACCAAATAGTTTTACAAGTATTGCTTTTGCAGTTGTTTGTCTTTTTTTACCCTGTGCCTGTCAATTTTGGTATTCCCTTTCAATTTCCTACTTCTAATACCAGTATACACGGTTTCCAATACACTCAGATAAGATTACAGAGATAGTGTATATACAATTACAGGAAGGTGATACAAGAACGTCATCAATAATAGAAGCTACAGATACAGATGGGACATTGGAAGTAGTTACAACTGTGATATAACAATGGTTTCCATAACATGGAGTTCATTTCACTTAGCATCATCTTATGTGTTCATAAGGGTATAGCTACTGGGCTCTTGTGATGCTCTGCTATGACTTGCCTAAACCCGTACTAATTATTCCCAATAAGGGAGACCATAGAGTCCATGTTTCTGTGGGTCTGGCTCACTTCACATAGTATAATTTTTTCCAAGTCCTTCCATTTCCTTACAAATGGGGCAATGCCATTCTTTCAGATGGAGGCATAAAATTCCACTGTGTATATGTACCACATTTTCCTGATCCATTCATCTACTGAGGGGCATCTGGGTTGGTTCCAGATTCTCGCTATGACAAATTGTAGTGCGATGAACATTGTTGTGCTGGTGACATTACTGTGATTTTGTTTGTGGTCTTTTGGATAGATACCCAAACGTGGGGCTGCTGGGTCATAGGGGAGTTCTATATTTAGCCTTCTGAGGAATCTCCATACTGCTTGCCAGAGTGGCTGAACCAGTTTACATTCCCACCAACAATGAAGTAGGGTTCCCTTTTGGCCACATCCCCTCCAACAATTGTTATTGTTAGTTTTATTGATATATGACATTCTTAATGGGGTGAGATGGAATCTCAATGTTGTTTTGATTTGCATGTCTTTTATGGCCAGTGATGTAGAGTACTTTTTCATATGTCTCTTGGTCATTCTCATTTCCTCATCAAAGAGGTCTCTTTGTAAGTCTTTAGCCCACTTGTTAAGGGGACTATTGGTTCTTTGCGGTTTTGTTTTGGAAGAAGGTAATTTTTTTTAGTTCTGCATATATTTTAGAGATGAGGCCTTTGTCCGTTGAATGGCCGGTAAAGATCTTCTCTCAGTCTGTGGGCTTTCTCTTTATCTTGCAAGCTATGTCCTTTGCCATGCAGAAACTCTGCAGTTTGATGCAGTCCCATTTGTCCAACCTTTCTTTGATTTGTAGCCTTTCTGGGTCATTGTTAAGGAAGTTCCGTCCTGCACCAAGGAGCCCAAGTGTTTCTCCTACTCCTTCCTTTAGTGTTTTCAGGGTGTCTGTTTTGATTTCGCGGTCTTTAATCCATTCAGAATTGATTTTGGTGCAGGGTGATATATAAGGATCTAGTTTTAGTTTGTTGCATGTGTTGAGCCAGTTTTGCCAGCACCATTTGTTAAAGAGGCTATGGATGATTTCCTAGAAAAAATTCATATCCCCAAACTTAACCATGAAGATTTAAACCTTCTAAACAGACCCCTATCCAGTATTGAAATAGAAACGGCAATAAATGATCTCCCATCCAAGAAAAGCCCAGGTCCAGACGGATTCACTGCAGAATTCTACAAGTCCTTCAAAACAGAATTCACACCAATATTTCTCAAACTCTTCAATGAAATTGAAAGACAACGTTCACTACCAGACTCATTCTATGAAGCTAGTATAACCCTCATCCCAAAACCAGGCAGGGACTCATCACGGAAGGAGGACTATAGACCAATTTCCCTGATGAACATAGACGCAAAAATTCTCAACAAAATTCTGGCCAATCGACTTCAACAGGTCATCAAAAAAATCATACACCATGATCAAACTAGATTCATCCCAGGGATGCAAAGTTGGTTTAATATACACAAGTCAATTAATGTAATCCACCACATCAATTGGAGCAAGCTAAAGAACCACATGGTTTTATCTCTGGATGCAGAAAAAGCATTCGATAAAATCCAGCACCCATTTATGCTAAAAGCCCTGGAAAAACTGGGATTCCAGGGAACATTCCTGAATAGAATCAAGGCAGTTTATGACAAACCAACAGCAAGCATAACTCTAAATGGTGAAAAACTAAAGCCATTCCCTTTAAAATTAGGAACAAGGCAGGGATGTCCACTCTCTCCCCTGCTCTTCAACATAGTACTAGAATTCCTAGCCAGAGCAATTAGGCAAGAAGAAAATATAAAGGGGATCCAAATAGGAAAAGATGAAGTTAAACTTTCTCTCTTCGTAGATGACATGATCCTATACCTAAAGAATCCCAAGCTACTAGAGCTGATCCAAAACTTTGGCAAAGTTGCAGGATATAAAATAAACCCTCAAAAATCAAGGGCCTTTCTCTATGCTAATGACCCGAAGACCGAGGCTGAAATCAGGAAAGCAACTCCTTTTGCAATAGCCCCCCAAAACATAAAATACCTAGGAATAACCTTAACCAAAGAAGTGAAAGACCTCTTTGAGGAGAACTTTAAAAGCTTGAAAAATGAAATTATGTCAGAACTAAGGAAATGGAAAAACCTCCATGCTCCTGGATTGGGAGGATTAATATAATCAAAATGGCAATATTGCCAAAGGCTATCTACAAATTCAATGCAATACCCATTAATATCCCAACACCATTTTTAATGAAATAGAGGAAGCAATCCAGTAATTCATATGGAACAATAAAAGACCTAGAATAGCAAAAACAATCCTAAGCAGAAAGAACAGTGCTGGAGGAATTACAATACCCAACTTCAAGCTGTATTATAAAGCTATAGTAATAAAAACAGCTTGGTATTGGCACTGGAACAGGCCTGAAGACCAATGGAACAGAATTGAAGACCCAGAAATGAACCCACAGAAGTATGCCTACTTAATCTTTGATAAAGGAGCTAAAACAATAGTTCAATCATATATTTTATATGAAGATTTTGCATGTTTTAAAAAATATGGGGGGATTTTTTTTTCCAGCTGTGGGACTTGAACTCTGGGCCTGTCCCTGAGTCTTCAGTTCAAGGCTAGCACTCCACCACTTGACTCCAGAGTAGCTAGGATTACAGACCTGAGCATGGGTGCCTAGCTGGGATTTTTTTTTTGGCAAGTTCCTCTACCTGCCAACTGACCAATCCATGGGTATTGGCTTGCAAAAACTTGCAGATTTAGGTACCAAATTCTCTCTTTGAAGTGAGAGTGACCTAGAGACCATAGATATGTACTTCCTGGAAAAGGCCTCAAGTGATGGATAACTTTAGATGTTAAAAAATTAAAGTATTCATCACAAGAGAATGAAAACTTTATTATATTTAGAACTTTTTATACTTAGCAGTCGCTTGGGTATTTGCTTTGTAATGTGAAAGCAGTAGTAGAATGGTCAGAAAAATGTTAAAGACTTACAAAATTAAGAGTAACCAATCAACAGGAAGTTATTTAAACATAGTGAATTCAGTACAGATATAGATTTTTGTTTCTTCTTCTTTCTTTCTTCCTTTCATTTTCTTTTCTTTTTTCCTTCCTTCTTATTAAGTTTCACTGAATAACAATGAAGGAATAAAAAAGGAATGAACCTATAAGGACAAAAAGGACAAGAAAGTGAGGCCCCAGAATCAATGGACTCTTCCTGAATAATGAGCTTACCAGTGCTAGGTAACGTTTTACTTTTGAATTTGAAAGAAGTATCCAGGATCACTGATATGTGAGAAAAGCTTCTCAATTAAACCAATACTGACAAGAGAAGAAATGATGCAGCCCCTAGGTAAAACTTACAGCTAAACCATCATTAATATTCTCAAAGAGACAAGAAAAATATTTTTATTTTAATGGAAAAAGAACACTAGCTTGCTTCTTATTTTTTAAAGGACATCCAGAGAACAAAGTACTCTTGGATAATGAAACTATTAAAGTTATAATGGAAGGACTGAAGGATGACGTTTTGCTCAAAGCAAGAAGTATCCAGAGAAAATAGAAATAAGATAAAGAAGGAGACAACAGGAATTAAAATATAAAGGTCATCAGACATCCCCACATTTGTAACGAAAATTTTAATGAGGCATGCATAGAAAATAGAAGAAATAATTGAAGGAAAATTTTCTACACTGAGAGATTCAATATCAAAATGAAACACAATTTCCAAGTACCTGAAAAAGGATTATGAATCAAAGATATATCAAGCAATATTTGCAAGCAATAATAATACTACCAAGTTAAAGTAAATTAGCTAAACCCTTCCATAGAGCAGGATAATGTCAGTAATAATAAAAGAATGAGGAATCCCAAAGATACCAAAGTCTTCCAAGTTATCAAACTGTCAATTAACAGGGAGAGTAGAATGTACACCTTACCAGAAGGCAAAAAATATGTGTCTTTCACATGGCTTTTGTCATGGAGAAGGTGTTAGATGTTTTCTATGAGAAATATGGAGGAAAATACAAAAAGAGGAGAATGAAATTCAACTTCAGAAATAAGGAAGGTTTCACAATGGCAATTTTTGAGGTCCACCAAGAAGACAGCCAATATAGACTGGCAATGGAGGTTGGAGAATAGTAGGGGGAATCTAAAATAATAAGAAAAATGGAAAATTAGATTAAAACGACAAAAACTTACAGCATTGCTGTAGTGAGTGATCAGATCAATCCAAAGATTTAAAGAAAGAGAAAATGAAATGAATTCAATAGAGACTAAAAGCTTATATTCAGGGAAGGTCACATAACTTGGAAAACAACATTTAGTCCTCTGTAACTAATTCATGCTCTGTTAAATCTTGAGCTTGCAGTCTCATCAACCTATGTGCTTCTGAATTAGTGTTTAAGAAGTCCTAACCTGTTCTACTGGTATGGTTATAACATTGCTTAGACAATGTCACCAAAAGCCTGTACCTTTGAAGTACCTAGTAGAGTTCTTTTCACAGGCTCCAAGAGGGTCCTCTTTGTGGAAGATGAGGCACTCTGTCTTTCTGGTTGTACTTGGAGGGAAATTTCAGAGTCAAAAAGAAAATTGGGCATGACAATAGGCTTAACATTTCTTTGTTTAATTTATTGATCTGTTTTAAAATTGGAAGTTCTAAGGAGAGTGTTTTCTGAGAAGAATACAACTGGGATTTTCTTTTTGTCATGACATGCAAAACAAAACAATCCATTCATTCTAACAAAATCAGATAAAACGTACATAAACATAATGACTAGACTTATTTCAAACAACAGGATAAATACTACATCTCATTTATAAAAATAGTCATTGTGGAAAAGAAGCCTTGAGCTACGTAATCATCTTGACATAGCAGAAATAGACAAAAGATACAGGAAGAATGTAGCAAAATATATCAAGAAAATCAAATGAACATTACAATTCAATTGGAGAGGGTTTTAAATGTTTGTATATTGGTACAGTAACATTAGCAAGTGAATTAAATCTTCACTGAAGACAAATGAACACAGAGACAACCGATTCAAGTTAAGTTGTGACCCACTTAACGCTTTAAAAGTAACTGAAACATAATAGATATCACTATCCTGTCTAAAAATAAAGCAGCTATGAGATGCTAATAATTGGAAACATATGAAACATCATAGCAAGAATCCTGGAAACTCTTTACTAACCTCTCATACAATACATAATGACAGAAATATTTACATCCATAATCTTTTTTCTCATACAAATTTATGAGGGAACACTGAACATCTCTCCAGTTCAACAGCCATTCCCATGCATGTCAAGGAAAGCAACATCCATAGACATCTATTTGTGTGTTTCTCTTTTCCCATGCTGAAGAATAAATCCCTACATTCCTAGAAAATCTCAAATATGTTTTTTTTTTTTTAACATGCAAGAGATGGAACTTATATTTTGATTTTGGAAAGGCAAATATCAAAAGCTATTGGAAAATTTGAGTGCTTGATTAAGATGGGATCAGGGGATACTTATTTGGCTATCAGGATGTTGGGGCATCGGCATGGCAGGTCCTGAAAGACCGCCCCTTTCTCCCGCCCTGGGGCTGCGTTAACCACTTCTACCCCGGGAGAGGCACAAAGCAGCCCTGCCTCTCATTTCAGAGCACATGTCTCAAAATGGCGCGGGGGGGGGGGGGGGGGGGAGTGCGGGCGGGGGGGTGGGGGGGGTGGCTGTCCTGTGGGCCGTGATCTCCGCCTCTGGGGGAAGTTCCGTGACATCACTGTGATGGACAGCTCGTCAGCCTATCATTAGTATCCAGTTAGTCCATCCCCTTCCTGCCGCCATTACTGTCATATAAACCCCTTCCCTGAGTAAAAGGACAGAAGTTCCAGAAGCTTGCCCCGAGACATCTGCATGTCCTGTGTCCTTCATTTCAGGGGCAGGAGGGGGTAGTTCTAGCGTCTACACACCACCAAGGTTTGCACATTGGGCCGCACTCTAGCTTTCCACCTGGCGGAACGGGGCGGAACACAGGCGAGGGTGAAAGGGTTCCCGACATCAGGATCATTAGATAACTAGATATATATTTTGAGTTTTTGGTGCCATTACTAGATCTTGAATTCAGGGCCCTGTTGTGCTTGCTTGGCATTTTTGCTCGACTGACACTCTACTACTTGAGCCCTCCCCTTAAGGAAAAAACACTTTCTTAAATAATCAAAGGAATTATAAAGTGAACATGGATCATCTTTTTCTCTAAGATATAGAATCTTTGTCACCTAGATAGATTATACAGAAGATAAAGGTCTGTCATTTTAAGAAAGAAAATTAGCAATGCATGGTGGTGTACACAGGATGCTGATGGATGAGGATTATATATAATAGTACAGTCCTGTAGCTAGATCCTTTCTCAAAAGTAAAATGATAGCAACCAAAAGCCAAAGGTATAGGTATAGAAGACAGAGATAAGACGGGTTAGGGGAGGGGCAAAGGGAAAGAGAGAAATGGAGGGAGAGATTCTATTTTTCATCAATATAATATTTAATGGCATGTTAAACCAGTTCTTACCAGACTAAATACTCTCTACAATTTTCTACTTGTTATTTATAATACATAGTGTCAAAATGAGTACATTGCATTAACATAGCCAAAACATAGAGCGTTTTATACTTTTCAAACATATGATTAAAAACAGGTAAACTTATCCTGGAACCTGTGGCTAAGATCTCATGATGGTGGTTCAAAAACAGCTCAGGCAAGAAAGTCCTTGAGATTTGTATCTCTAATTGACCATTAAAAAGTAGAAGTGGGGCTATAGGTCAAATGATAGAGGATTAGTCTTGAGCCAATAATCTCTGGGACAGTATCTAGGCTCTGAGTTCAAGCCCCAGAATGGGCACACAGACAGAAAAACAGAAAAAAAAACAACAAAAACAAAAACAAAAAAACAGAAAAACAGAAAACAGAAAAAAATACTAATTAATGATTCAGTATTTTATCTTACTCAGTAATGATCAAAGAAGCAAGTAAATAATTTACTCAATTTAGCATCAGTTAAAGATTTTAACTTTTTTACCGAAACATCATGGGATTAAGTTACACATTTTAAAATATAAAATCAGTGAAACATTTGTACATTAATTTGTTCAATACAAAACTTTATTTTTCATAATCTCAAACATTTACAAATACTATTCCATCAGTATGCTTGTAATTGCTTAGGAAGAATATACGTAAGTAGCTGGGTGGTGGCTCACGCCTGTAATCCTAGCTACTCAGGAGGCTGAGATCTGATGATTGTGGTTCAAAGCCATCCTTGGCAGAAAATTCTATAAGACTCTTATCTCCAACAAACTACTCAAAAATCCAGAAGTGTAATTTTTCCTAGTCCTTCTATTTCCTTACGAATGGGGCAATGTCATTGTTTCTGATAGAGGCAAAAAATTCCATTGTGTATATGTACCACATTTTCCTGATCCATTCGTCTACTGAGGGGCATCTGGGTTGGTTCCATATTATGACAAATTGTGCTGTGATGAACATCGTTGTGCTGGTGGCTTTAGTGTGTTCTTGTTTGTGGTCTTTTGGGTAGATGCAGAAAAGTGGGGCTGCTGGGACATAGGGGTGCTCTATGTTTAGCTTTCTGAGGAATCTCCATACCACTTGGCAGAGTGGCTGAACCAGTTTACATTCCCACCAACAATGTAGTAGGGTTCCCTTTTGGCCACATCCTCTCCAACATTTGTTATTGTTAGTTTTCTTGATAAAGGACATTCTTACTGGGGTGAGATGGAATCTCAATGTTGTTTTGATTTGCATTCATTTTATGGCCAGTAATGTAGAGCACTTTTTCATATGTCTCTTGGCCATTCTCATTTCCTCATCAAAGAGGTCTCTTTGTAAGTCTTTAGCCCACTTGATGAGGGGACTATTGGTTCTTTGTGGTTTTGTTTTGGAAGAAGGTAATTTTTTTTAGTTCTGCATATATTTTAGATATGAGGCCTTTGTCTGTTGTATGGCCGGTAAAGATCTTTTCCCAATCTGTGGGCTTTCTGTTTATCTTGCGAGCTATGTCCTTTGTCCTGCAGAAGCTCTGAAGTTTGATGTAGTCCCATTTGTCCATCCTTTCTTTGATTTGTAGCATTTCTGGGTCTTCGTTAAGGAGCCCAAGTGTTTCTCCTACTCCTTATTTTAGTGTTTTTTAGGGTATCTGTTTTAATTTTGAGGTTCTTTGATCCATTTGGAATTGGTTTTGGTGCAGGGTGATATATAAGGATCTAGTTTTAGTTTGTTGCAGGTGTTGAACCAGTTTTGCCAGTACCATTTGTTAAAGAGGCTATCTTTCTTCCATCCTATTATTTTTAGCTCCTTTATAAAAGATTAATTAGGCATAGTTCTGTGGGTTCATTTCTGGGTCTTCAATTCTGTTCCGGTGCCAATACCAAGCTGTTTTTATTACTATAGCTTTATAATACAGCTTGAAGTTTGATATTGTAATTCTTCCAGCACTGTTCTTTCTGCTTAGGATTGTTTTTGCTATTCATGGTCTTTTATAGTTCCATACTTATTTCTAGATTATACTAAGTGAAGTGAGCCAGACCCAAAGAAACATGGACTCTATGGTCTCCCTCATAGGGAATAATTAGCACAGGTTTAGTCTAGTCACAGCAGAGGATCACAAGAGCCTAAGAGCTATGCCCTTTTGAATGCATAAGATAATGCTAAGTGAAATGAATTCCATGTTATGGAAACGACTCTTATATCACTGTTGTGATTACTTTCAACATGCCATGTGAAACTGTAGCTTCTATTGTTGATGATCCTCTTGTCTCCCCTTCCTGTGTTTGTACCCGCACTACCACTGTATCTTATCTGAGTACATTGGAAACTGTATATACTGGTATTAGAACTAGGGAAGTGAAAGAGAATATCAAAACAGAGAGACAAAGGAAAAAAAGACAAATGAGTACAAAAGCAATAATTGCAAAACCATTTGGTGTAAACCAACTGAACAACTCATGGGGGGAGAGGGAAAGGGGGAGGGAGGCGGGGAATGAGGGAGGAGATAACAAACAGTACAAGTAATGTACCCAAGGCCTAACATATGAAACTATAACCTCTCTGTACATCACTTTGACAATAAACAAGAAAAAAAAAGGCCAGAAGTGGCACTGAGGCCCAAGTGGTAGAGAGATTACTTTCAGCAATAGAAGCTCAGGGACAGGGCCCAGGCCAAGAGTTCAAGGCCCAGGACTGGCAAAAAAAAAAAAGAATATTCTTAAAATATAAGTATAGTCTTGTATAATAATGCTAATAGCACAGACAGAAATGACTTGTTTTTATTAAACCAAAAATAATAAATTACTTTAATTTGCCAAAGACTTAGGTAATTATGTAAACTAGAATTCCTGAAATATCAGTTAGTTTTATTAAAAATACTTTATTTTAAGCCATTTAATTTACTGGAAGTTCAATTTCCCTCATGTCTGGGAATTTTATGAATATTCAGTTACATAAACCCTTATATAAGTCAACCAGAGTGAGGTTTTCATTGATTTTATGATCTAATTTGCCATCCATAGGTAGGAAAGTACTACATATTCACACAAAAATATTTAAAGGCCTTTCTAAACTATAGATATCACCATAAAATGAAGACACATAAACACCTTTAAAATTTAAAATTCTAGTCACAGATCAAACATCAATCTAGACATAAAAAACTCACCAGTCCAGTCCTGATATCTGCTTCCCTATGGGCATGAAATTCTTAATTGATCTGAGCTCAGTATAGACAAATAGATAAAGAAATGCCTTAAAATTCTCTCTCCTCTTTAGCTTTCTCAAATGACTTTGATATGATTTAGGAGAAGGTTTCTGTCTTCTATCCATTGGAAAATTAAAAGGCACAGACGTGCTTAAGGTAAACTGTGTAAGTTTATTTGAAACTGACAGGAAGATTATGAAAGAGAGTAGCAGAATTCTCCATCATGATAGAGGTCCCACAGAGTGGATTTTATAGTATAGCACCCCTCCCATAGCTCCTCCTCTGAGCTTTGAGCTGATTGATCACTTGTGCATGTGCTGCTCTGGCTCTTTTCATTGGCTCCCAAGGTATCATGGGAAGAAGCAGCATTTGATCCAGAGGTACCATCGGAACAAGAAATATCATGTCATAGGCAACATGTTATGTCTTCCACATTTTGTCCTTATCTGCCTAATAATTCCCCTTTCTCTCTCAAGTTTTGTGGCTCCCCCAAAGTACTGGAGCAAAGAATATTTTTTATATTTCTAAAAGGCTGTAAATAAAATGAGTATCTAAATACAGGCTGGCTATATTTACTATTTGGCTTTTTATAAAAATTTGTTTGCAATACATGATAGTATGTTATTCAAACTTTTTAAACCAACTCACCAGCAAAAAATGATCTTGTTTTTAAAACAAGCCTCAAAGTCCTCATCATTATTTTTCATTCATAAGAGCTTAATGGAGGAAAAAAGCCTCTTAAAGATCAAGATAAATTTCTGCCTTAATGGTTTATTAGATGACATGGTGAATCTGCTTTGCTCCAGGCAAAGCCTAGGAATTCTGGGCTAGGATGACCTGGGGTAAGGGACTTGTGCTTGGATGTGTTCAGTGGATATAAAAGGAACAGACTCTTGGTGACCACAAGAATCACATTTACTAGCCAGGCACCAGTGGCTCATGCCTGTAATCTTAGCTTCACGGGAGCCTGAGATCTGAAGATCAGGGTTCTAAGCCAGCCTGGGCAGAAAATTCCCCAAGAGACTCTAATCTCTAATTAATCACTCAAAAAAAAAAACCGGAAGTTAAATTGTGGCTCAAAGTGGTAGAAAGCCAGGATTTTTTCTTTTGGGGTGATGGAGCTCTTCTTTACATCTGACTGAAATGGCTTCAATCTTCCAGCTAAAGTGACATCTAGATATATTGTAGATCCTCATTCCAAATTCTCCACATGGGCCCATTTACCTCTTTTGTATTTTTTTTTTTTTTTTTTTTTTTTGGCCAGTCCTGGGGCTTGGACTCTGGGCCTGAGCACGATCCCTGGCTTCTTTTTTGCTCAAGGCTAGCACTCTGCCACTTGAGCCACAGCGCCACTTCTGGCCATTTTCTGTATATGTGGTGCTGGGGAATCGAACCCAGGGCCTCATGTATATGAGGCAGGCACTCTTGCCACTAGGCCATATCCCCAGCCCTGTATTTTTGACAGTACTGCTATTTGAAGTACTCTACCACTTTATGCCTCCAGTTCTGAATACATCCTTTTCACAGTGGCCTACGATCTAAGGATTAGAGGCAGTAGAGGAGTGATTTGGGCATAGATTTAAAAAGATGATGGAACAGAAAACAATATACTTGCATATACTTGTCTAGGTGCATACAGAAATGAAACTTACTGACCAGGTGCTGGTGATTTCATGCCTGTAACCCTAGCTACTCAGAAGGTTGAGATATGAAAATCGTAGTTTGAAGGCTGGGCAGAACAGTCCAAGACATCCATATCTCCAATTCACTACCAAGAAATAGCGGGAGCGGAGCTGTGGCTCAGTGGTAAAGTGCCAGTCTTTGAGCAAAAAGTTCAGACAGGGGCTGAGGATGTGGCCTAGTGGCAAGAGAGCCTGCCTCGTATACATGAGGCCCTGGGTTCGATTCCCCAGCACCACATACACAGAAAACGGCCAGAAGTGGCACTGTGGCTCAAGTGGCAGAGTGCTAGCCTTGAGCAAAAGGAAGCCAGGGACAGTGCTCAGGCCCTGAGTCCAAGGCCCAGGACTGGCCAAAAAAAAAAAAAAAAAGTTCAGACAGTGCCCAGGTCCATAAGGACAATCACATCATAGGATTGTTATGGATGTTAAAGAAGATAATTAGTCAAAGGTTTAGTGCAGGGCCTGGTGTACAATGTTGAATAAATGTTAGATGATTAAAAAAGAAAGTAAATCAGGGGAATAAAGAACAACCTCTCTAGGAATTGACACTTCAGTTGTGCTATAAGGATGGTGTGTTAACCCATTTTATGCTACTGCAGCAGAACACTCAAGACTGAGAAATTTATCATGAACAGAAATTTATTGGCTCACAGTTCTGGAGGCTGAAATCAAGGGCCTTCTTTCTGTGTAGTATAAAGTATAAAAAGGTGAAAAGAAAGATGAGAGTCCTCATGGTCCAGTCCAAGATCCTACCTCTTATTTCTGTTACAGTGGCAATCACATTCCAATAGACAACCATTTGGAGTGACAAACATTGAAATTACAGCCGAAGCCTTCATTGTTTCAATCCTTAACCCCTCTGTGTGAAATATATGAAAGGTATCAGATTCTGTGGAGTTCATGATGATAGTACACATGATCCATGACTTGTGTGCTGAAATGAGTAGGGCAAAGAAATGTGTGAAAAGAATATAAAGTATAGGATGTAATAAGTGTAATCGGTTCACATAATTATTATTTCAATTAAATAATATTAAGGATTTCTTATGGTAATTATAGTACCTTTTCCATGTTTTTCTTTTTAGTTTGGTATGTGTGTGCTAGTTCTAATGCTTGAACACCAGGCCTCCTGCTTTCAGTTGGTTTTCTTGCTCACAGCTGGCATTCTACCACTTTAACCATGATTTCAGTCTGGCATTTTGCTGGTTAATTGATGATGATATCTTCTGGATTTTTTTTTTACCTGGGTTGGCTTCTAACCTTGATCCTCCAGTCTCAGCTTCTTTTTTTTAAATTTTATTTTTCTTGTCAAGGTGATGTACAGAGGGATTATATATGAAGGTAGTGAGTACATTTCTTGTCAAACTTATCTCCTCCCTCATTTTTCTCTCACCTTCCCTCCTTCCCAATTCTGCCAACCCGCCCCCGAGTTGTGCAGTTGGTTTAATACATGTTGTCTTGTAAGTATTACTGCTGCATTGGTTCGCCTTTTATCCTTTTTCTCACCATTTTGATATTCCCCTTCCCTTCCTTGATTCAGACAAACATGTATACAATACACAGGGTACCAAAATCAAATACAGTGACAACAGGGGTTATGCCTTAGTGAAGGTAAACAAAAGAAAAAAATAATTTCCTACAGTACATTAGAAATAACAACAATTAAATTATAGTTATGAAGTACTGGTGCCTGGTCTTATTATTTGTTATTATTATTATTACTTTACATTAGCCTGTTTTTGTGTTTTCTTTGCCAGTGAGAATTTTTTAATCTATTTAATATTCTTATTGGATTTATTAGGAGATATGTCTTTAAGAAATCAGCCTTGTAAATAAAGACTATGCATGGACTAGACTATTTGTAAAGGTATACATACTATGCTGAGAGAGTTAAGTATAAAAATTCTTTCCTACTTCATTATAGCTAATTATTTCTGGCCCAAATGATGAGAAATCGTGCTTTTGGTTCTTAGAGAGTGAGATTGCAAAGCTGATATATAAAGGAATTTACAAGGAGACATGCTTATGTATGTGGCTTACAATATTATGCTAAGTAAAAACAGGTATACTAATAGCTCACCAGTTCAGCCTGTCTATTACTATTTCTACCACATACAAACTACCTGTTGTTGCTAAACTACATCACATGGGTTTGTAAACTGTACATAACTGGTAAATATTCAGACTCTATCTTGTGCAGCAGAGTTCTCTGTCTTCGGAAGAAGAAAGTCTGGTCTTTATTCATAATTTGATTTCTTTACTCTAAAAGTTTTGTATTTTTACTTTTTCTTTGACTTGTCTGTAACAATAGTTTAATGTAAAACTTGTTAAAATGACGAGGCAGACTTTATTTAGGACTATTGCAATAAGTATCAGGACTATCTCAATGGGAGAGGAATAAAAGTCAGCTTTGAACACAGCAGAGTTAGCAGTGGATTTGTAACCTACCAGCAGAATGAGTTCAGGGGGTGGAAAATTACTCAGAAGAGACATGTAGAGTGAGAGATATCCTGGCTATATTAAACCAATTTAACAGGCTTCTTGCTCAGTTCAGATCAGATATGGAGGATAATTAGCTATCAATGACTTACTAGGATTCTTACTAGTATTGGGCCATAAAGACCTAGCAAAGATGGCAACTAAAGTTGAGGGCTAGTCAAGAAGAGAGCTCAGAGGAGCCTGACTAAATTTTGGTTAAGGAGGCAGTCTTAGTCACCTGGCTCTTTCAAAAAATTTTAACCATAAAAAAGATACATACTCTTTTTCAAATCTGTACGAGAGACATGATTTTTACCTTTTATGAATATCATTCTTTAATACAGAAATGCATATACTTGTAGAGTTTACTAAATATATCTGGGACATATATCAACTAAAGTATCTTTTTGGAAGTCCTGAATCCTCAATTCAATGAGGAAGATTGAAATAGTTAGTTAAAACAAAATATTCAAATTTTGGAGGAATATGTCTTGTGAACAATAGAGAAAAAAGAATATCTCATTGTTTATCTTCTGCTTAGCTATCTAATATAAGGAAATTAACATTAATTAAAGGAACAAAATAATTGAAGGATATTACATGTCATGTGTATGAGATATATTCCAATGAGATGAACATTTCAGGAAATAGATGTTCTTAAGTGCTGATTATGCTATTTCCATTTAGTAAGAGAATGTTACCATGGGGATTGAGAGAATATATAGTAATTTACTTCTACATTTAAACAGCTTCCCAAAGGAATGCATTTGCTTTGGACATAGTTTAAAAGAGGAAGGGGGGTATAAAATGTAGCATTTATGTTTAAACTCATTATATTATTATGATTGTTGGAGAATTTTCATTTCATAATTTGAAAAAACTAACCTGCTTTAGAAAAGCCTCGATACATAATAGAC
Organism: Perognathus longimembris pacificus; assembly: GCF_023159225.1. Classification (NCBI taxonomy): domain Eukaryota; kingdom Metazoa; phylum Chordata; class Mammalia; order Rodentia; family Heteromyidae; genus Perognathus; species Perognathus longimembris. Next base: position 51,399,788 of record NC_063163.1, read on the forward strand.
TTTTTTTTTTTTTTTTTTTTTGGCCAGTCGTGGGCCTTGGACTCAGGGCCTGAGCACTGTCCCTGGCTTCTTCCCGCTCAAGGCTAGCACTCTGCCACTTGAGCCACAGCGCCGCTTCTGGCCGTTTTCTGTATATGTGGTGCTGGGGAATCGAACCTAGGGTCTTGTGTATCCGAGGCAGGCATTCTTGCCACTAGGCTATATCCCCAGCCCGATACATAATAGACTTTTATTCTTTTATTTTTTGTTGTTGTTGGTCATGGGGCTTGAACTCTGGGCCTGGGTGCTGTCACTGAGCTCTTCAGCTGAGGTTGGCACTCTACCACCTGAGCCACAGTGCCATTTCTGAGTTTCTGGTGGTTAATTGGAAATAAAAGTCCATGGACTTTCCTGTCCGAGTTGGCAATCCATAGATTTGCAATCTTCAAATCTGAGCTCCAATCTTCAGGTCTCAGTTTCCTGAGTAGCTAGGATTATAGGTGTGAGCCACAGGTCCCCAGTTACAATTTTATTCCTATATTGATCCAACCTTTATGAAAATTCCTTCCTTCCTTCCTTCCTTCCTTCCTTCCTTCCTTCCTTCCTTCCTTCCTTCCTTCCTTCCTTCCTTCCTTCCTTCCTTTTTTTCATTTTCTTTTCCTTCCTTTCCTTTTTTTTTTTTTGGCATTATGCCAGTACTGGGGATTGAACTCAGGTTCTAAGTGCTATCTATGCCTTATATATTTTTTTCAGTCAAAGCTTGTGTTCTACCAATTGGGCTATATTTCCATTCATACCTTTTTGTTGTTTGTTTTAAAAATTGTTATTGTAAAGGTGATACACATAGGGGTTATAGTTACACAAGTAAGGTAATAAATGCATTTGTTTTTCAACAGTGTCACCTCTTCCCTTGTTTTCTCTGTTTTTCCTTCTTGAATGCTCCCCCATAAGTTGTATAGTTCATTTGCAACATTGTGACTAGTAAGTTTATTAAAGATAATGGTTTCACAGATGTTTCTGCCCAAACTTGTTTTGAACTGTGATCCTTAGATGTCAGCCTCTTGAGTAGCTAGGATTACAGGTGTAATCCTAGGCACCCTATTCTTGTTTTCTTTTATTACAGCTTTTTTTTTTTGTGGGGGGGGGGGCAGTCCTGGGCCGTGATCTCAGGGCCTGAGCACTGTCCCTGGCTTTTTTGCTCAAGGCTAGCACTCTGCCACTTGAGCCACAGCGCCACTTCTGGCCATTTTCTGTATATGTGGTGCTAAGGAATCGAACCCAGGGCCTCATATATATGAGGCAAGCACTCTTGCTACTAGGCCATATTCCCAGCCCAATTCTTGTTTTCTTTTGATTGTAGGATTATTCCTTAGAATGTCTGGTCTTTGGATGTATTTCCACTCCTTTTTTAAAAAATTATCATATAAAGTAATCAGTTAAAATAGACACATGAAGAATGTTCAACATCTCTGGCCATAAAAGAAATGCAAATCAAAGGAATGTTCAGATTCTACTGCATCTCAATTAAGAAAACGAATAATAATAGATGCTGGTGAGGATATGGCCAAAGGGAATGGTACTACACTGTTGGTGGGAATGTAAATTTGTTCAGTTACTCTGGAAAGAGATATGGCGGTTACTTAAAAGACTAAACATATAGTTTCCCTATGACTAAGAAATTCCACTCCTGGGCATTTATCCACTAGACTACAAACAAGACCACACTAAAGCTACCAGCACAACCACTGCAGCATATTTTTTTCTGATATATATATATATATATATATTTTTTTTTTTACGATAGCCTAGATATGGACCCTCTTCAATGGATCAAGAAAATGTGGTATATTTACATGATGAAATTCTATGTTTCTAGCAAAAAGAATGGTGCTACCCCATTTGAAAGGAAATGGAAAGACTTGGAAAAAATTATATTAAGTAAAGTAAGCCAGACCTAAAGAGATATAGGTTGCATGGTTTTCTTCATTTATTTGAAATAGAATGTGATTATAAATTCGCAGGTAAACACACTAGGTGGTAAAAGACCAAAAAATACACTTGGACATAATAAATTTTGCAGGACTCTAAACGTTCAAACAGGGAGACAAAAGGACATTCTTAGGAGAATATCACAAAGTCTCAATAGCTATGTGCATATTATCATATAAAATGGTGTTTATTGACATGAACTCAAGAAATGGAAATGAGGTTTTTCTTTTATCCTTTGTCACTGTTTTTGATTTCTGTAGATTTTGTCTTGTATGTAAGTTTATCTGTTTTGAGGAAGGTAAGTAAGGAGCACAGAAATGTTGGGACAAAGGGTAAACAAATGTAGCAGTGGTAATCACTAGACACTAATGTTGAAAATGACTCTACAACTTTTTGGGGGAGAACAAGACGGAAAATCTGGGAGATCTGGGAGAGAGAGAAGGAAGGAGTGACATTGTTCAAAAAGAAATGTACTCATTACCTGACTTATGTAACCTCTGGGTATATCACCTTTACAGTAACAATACAAAAAAGAAATTAATTAGTTCAAAAATCAGTGAAAGTATTGATTTTTACAAATCAGAAAATATCCAGAATATGGGGCCTAGACAGAAGATTGAACTTACAAATTCAGAGTCAAGATTCTTAATTTCATGGCCTCAGTTACTCTCTGTATATTTTCACCATTCCCTGGGGTATGTTGTGACACATGTTTTAAGGACTGGCTTGACTGATACTGGCCTCTGCCCCCACCCCCCAGCTCCTGCCCTCTGGTAGGTATCCAATTGCAAGACTCTCACCCATTCATTATCTTTATTTGTCCATCTGTCAGTATCATCCAGTCATATTTACTCTTCCAGACTGCTTTTGTGTTTTGTCCAAAAGCAGTCATTCATCTCAGCCAGGAATATATTGATCTTGGGTAAGTAAGTGACTATTAATTAGATGGTTTTAGCTCTAATGTACCTTTGGGTATAAGTATAGATTATTTAAAACATGGATTCTCTGTTGTTCTGTAGATCTGTAGAGAGCTGTTTAAATATTTACAAGTAAATGAAAAGTTGAGAGATCTGCAGCAGTGTGGTGTGGTTGAGACAACGCCGCACATTAGAAACCAGAGTTCTAGCTCTGGACCAATTAGCTATGGGACTTGGGAATGTAAAAGAGAAACCTGGGCCTCTTACAGGCTACTGTGGTAAGAAGACATTTGCTTCAGGATTATTGCAAGAATGAGAAATATACCTCAAGTACAGCATTGGAATGAGTAGTGAAGGAACTATGTAGGAGTCATGGACTGATAATTACGAAGAGAAAGTATCATGCCTAATTCAAACTAATAGGATTTCTGATAGAGTCTACCACCCCAGATGTCATCTTGGGGTGGTAGAAGATAAGGACCCTGATTTGATATTGGGAGTTATCAGATATGGAAGACAAGGGTAGGCTTCTGGTAAGCTAAGTAAGTAGGATTTCTGTGTTATAATGGTACTTTATGATTTTATTTTCTTTCTTTCCCCTCCCTCCCTCCTTCCCTCCCTCCCCCCCTTCCTCCTTCCCTCCCTCCCTCCCTCTCTCCTTCTCTTCCTCCCTCCCTCCTTCTCTCTCTCCCACCCTTATTTCTTTCGTTCCTTACCTCCATCCTTCTCTCTTTCTTTCCTTCCTTCCTTTCTTCTCTCTCTCTCTCTCTCTCTCTCTCACACACACACACATACACACACACTTTCTTTGACTCTACCACATGAGCCACCTCTCTGGCTATGTACTTTAGATATGTACAAATAGGTTTATGAGAAGGCCTTGGAATTTGTGTAAAGTTTATAGTAAGTCTTTGTCAGTAAATCACTCCATTGCTTCCACAAATAAAGAGAAAGTTAGAATACCTTTGACCTTTTTATGCTTGAACTTTTGAGAAACTCTAGATATTATGATGAAAAATACAAGCCCAATATTTTGTCATCACTCATTCTATAAAAACAGTTATCATAGTCTTTAACTTGTGACTTGTGCTTGCATAGTTGAAATGGAAGGAAACAATCTGTCTCTGTAAATGCTTCTTAATCTCCTTTCTTAATCTCTGCCTCACTCAAGGCACTATCATCCTTTCCATGTGCTGCTAATTATTTCCTTAAGGGGTTCCCTTGTCCCTACTCCAATGTACCCTACTTAAACTCACAAGTGTCTACCCAGGTGTCAGCTCTACTAGGTATCATACCATCAATTTTCAGCACATTAGTATAGTACTCCATAATTCGACCTCCAATCCTGGAACTTTGACTGTATCTCAATGTAGAAATCCAATTTGTAGAGGTTGTTCAAACAACCAAGTATTGATGTCGATTCCTACTTTGTTCTCCTTCAGTACTTTCTTCATTCCAAATGGTTATCAGGTTAGTCAATAATTTACATTCTTAACATTTTTAAAATGTGTACCTTGTTCATTGCCACTGCTTCAACCCAAACTACCATGGTCTCTCTTAGACATTACTATAACAGCTTCTGTCTAGCAGGGGCTGCCCTTTCTGTCTTTTCCCTTTTTCCTTCTGTAAATAGGCAGAGGTGACCTTGACTCTAGATGAAGAGTATATTCAGTTATTCATTTACTTAGAGCTCCCCAGTAAATTTCTCCCTGCTAGTTGGAGTATAAGTTCCTCATCCCAGAAAATCCAGTCAGGCCCTGGCATACTACTTCTTGGGCCTCATTACTTGTCTTTCCTTTCTCTTAAACCAATAATTCCAAGTAGCTTGTCACATACAACCCTAGGGGGGCTGTTCTATTTTCCCTATAATTCTCAGTCAAGTGTTTCATCTTTCAGGTGCTTCTCTGACTACTGCCTCTCCAGCCTTAGGTGCTCCTATCCATGCCCCAACATTTGTATCTTTAAAGGCAAAGCTCTGACAAATGCAGTTACCTGCTCTTCTCTCATCTTCCCTGACTGACCTGTGGACTTCCAAGAATGATATTGTCTTCTGACTTCTGGCGGAAGACACAGATAAGAATGTCATTTTTGAAATGTGCTGGAGCTGGTAGGACTGTGGGACTTGAAGGAGTTCAGTGTAGAGTTTGTTGAAGAGATGTGGCAAAGGTTGCAGGACGAAATAAGGCTGAAGTTGTGAGCAGTAGCCAGACCTTGAAAAGCTTTACAAGTGGTGGCCCCATTTCAGATTTATTTTTGTCTAGTTAATAGAAATTATTATGACTATGTTGTTAGAGATAACAATGAGGCTAATAATAACTGCAGTCTTCTTTTGTCTTTTTGTCAGAGAAGCTAACAAAATGATTTGGCTCTTCATTTGGGGGAAAAAAGTCAGCTAACAAAGGGAATGGTTGTAAACAATAGAATTAATTACCTCTCCTAGAATTATTATTTGGTGTCTATTTAAGGGTACTAGACTTTATTTTAATTACTTTGTGGTGCACTTTATTTGCAAATATTTGCACATTGGTCTGTGAGGTGTTTAGGGAAACCAAGATGACTTCAACTTATTTATTGCAGATCTTGCCTTCAGTGGTGAAGTCTATTCAAGTAGATCACTTTCAGAATAGCTCAGGGATGACAAAAATGAATGCCTTAAGGCCTGGCATTGGGTTAATGGAAGAGAATGGAGAAAAGGCCAGTTCCTGGGTCCCAGGGACTTCATCCATTGGCCATCTGCAGAAAGCCAGGTACTTTGAGTGGAGCAACCTTCAAGGTGTTTGTTGAGTTGGAAAGTTTCTTGGGTATAGCTTATTCTAACAATTACATTGAGTTTAGTTCTTTTCTAACATGGGGCAGGGGGTGGTGACTGGCTGTCTTTTAGACTTGATGATAGGACTATTTATTTCATGTCAACATGAAGCCTCGTTAGGAGGCCCAGGGTCTTCAAGGAGCCAGACAATTGGAGACTCACAGAAAAGGTATGTGAGGCTGTTGAAATAGCCCCCTGGGGGAATCTTCACATGGGGAAGAAATTATTGGGAAGGGAATATGCTTATTGGATTTTCTTGGTGCTAATGTGACTTATGTTGTGTTTTTTTTTTCAGGTAAAAGAAAATGAGTTCCATGTTTCATGGAATGGGCTTCAAAGTCTCTACAGAAAAAAAGAGAAGGAAGAATGTGAATGTCTTAAGTGTTTGGAAAAATGATGAAAGACTTCAAGGTGCACTAAATAAATAAATAAGTGCTGATCAAGTACTCTACCTAGTACTCCCTCTAGGGTATCTCTACCTTTTACTAGCCTTGACATTTACAACTTTTTAGTTGTAGACAACTAGCAATGCATATGGCGCTTTTTTTTTCATATGGCTCTTATTCACACAAACATACAAATATTCTTTTTAGAATAACTGTTCAGAAGCTAACCCCTAAAGAGGCTAATTTGCATCTAGCATCTATCTGTAACGTTCTTACATTTTTCTTCTGCTTATATGTGTGTTATTCAAATTTTCTTTGGACACTAATGGAATAAGCTGTTGGTTTAACATTTGAAATAAATCCTTGATATGGCTCCCTTTTGGATTTTTATGAAACTCACAATCTTACCTTAACAAAAATCATTATCACAACATGGAGTTTTCAAAGGCGGTCATAGATTGTTGCTTAAGCATAAAAGAGATGGGGCATTCTAAGCAGACACTGTGTTATTTAAAATACACCTGTAGCATTTTTCTTTACTGTAATTATGTTTCAAATGGGATCTTGTATATTTCCCAAATGGGATCTCATCCATTTCCCAAATGGAATTTCCCTGGGGCCAATCTCAGACCTTGATCATCCAACCCACACCTTCTACATTGCTAGATTACAGGCATAAATCACTACAGCCAGCCTCTGTAATTTTACTTAATTAAACATATGAGCCTCACTGAGAGTGGTTAGCAAATCTAGATTTCTATCATAATGAGTAATTACAAGCCAGAGAATTAACTTCTTTGAGGAAGTTTCATAAGAAATTTCAGGTGACATTAAAAAAACTTCTTTATTATAAAGTAGAACAAAAATGTCTTATTGTTCCTATACGCTTATAGAAAACCAAACCTAGACATCCCCTGTCTATAGCTTTCACCTCAATACAGATAAATAGGTTGAGTTGAATTCCCTCCATCTTTCCCAGATGCCCCAGCCACATTCTGTCAAGTTGTGTAGTTTTCCTTACTGCTCTTGTAGCTTAGAAACTTGGAAGTCAGTGGAAAGGTCCTAAATCATTTCCTGGGAAAGTTCTGCAGAGTTTGGCTCTACACATAATGTCCTTGCATACGCATGTGGAATCTTTGTTCTTTAATAGTGAGCTTATCACTACCATTTGACCTAGAAAACATTACAATTAACTTCAAGAATTTTACAAACAAATGCTACATGAAATCCCTCTTCTTTAGTTCAGGACATTCTAATCTCTGTATTCTTCTTTGCTTGTTTGTTGGTTATAGGCTTATGATAAACCTATAGGAAATAAAGAAAGAAAAGAAGCAAAACAAGCTATTTAAAGGTTTTCTAGGAGGAATAATGAGGGGCAAACAAGGGCAAGAATTCCCTGGAATAAGACTTTCCTGAAGTTTAACAACCGTTGACACATTTACAGTTCTCAGAAATAGGTATAAAGTCCTCATCATTGTTAAAACACCAAGATGGAGGTGAGAACAAAATGGTGTTACTTAGGCCAAGTATCCAAATTTCAATATCAGTCACCAATAAAATGATTAAAGAGGAGTAAAATCCTTTGTTAGCACATATTAAGTAAAATTTATGGGATGCCTTGGTTTGGATGGAGTATTTGTACTGGGTCTTAAAGACTAAAACAAAACAGAGTTGCTCACACTGAAGTTCCTCACCTTCCAAACATAAAATTTGAAATGAGATAGTAGCCAAATGAGCTACTTAAGCTATACACTATAGGGTCCACTCTGCTTTAACGCTTATAAGAACATAGCTTGAAGTAATCTGATTTTAACTAATTCTTATTAGTTCTATTTTGTGCGTGTGTGTGTGTGTGTGTGTGTGTGTGCATGCACACTAATACTGGGACTTAAACTCAGAGCTTAGTGCTCTTGATTAGGCTGGCTTTGAATCATGATCCAGTGATCTCACCCTTCTGACTCATTAGGATTACAGGCATGAGCCACCAGCACCAGCCTGGTTCTGTTTCTTTTCTTTTTCTTCTTCTTCTTTATTGTCAAAGTGAAGCACAGAGGGGGTTACAGTTTCATATGTAAGGCAGTGAGTACATTTCTTATCCAACTTGTTACCTCCTTCCTCATTTTCCTCTGGCTCCCCCCTCCCCATTTCCTTCTCTGCTCCCATGAGTTATATAGTTGATTTACACCAAATGGTTTTGTAAGTATTGATTTTGGAATTATTTGTATTTTTATCCTTTCTCTCTTGATTTTTGTATTCCCTTTCACTTCCTTAGTTCTAATACACAAATATACAGTATCTAGGGTACTGAGATCAGATACAGTGATAGCAGAGGTAAAATCATGAAGGGAATATGAGAAAAAAAGGTATGGTTTCACATGACATGTTGAAAATAATTACAACAATGATATACCACTTGTTCCCATAATGTGGAGTTCATTTCACTTAGCATTATCTTATGTGTTCATATTGGGCTCTTGTGATCTTCTGCTATAACTAACCTAAACATATACTAATTATTCCGTATGAGGGAAACCATAGAGTCCATTTGGGTCTGGCTCACTTCACTTAGTATAAAATTTTTCCCAAGTCCTTCCTTTTCCTATGAATAGGGCAATGTCATTTTTTCTGATAGAGGCATAGAATTCCATTGTGTATATGTACCACATTTTTCTGATCCGCTCATCTACTGAGGAGCTCTGAGTCGGTTCCATATTTTAGCAATGACAACTTGTGCTGTGATGAACATAGCTGTGCTGGTGGCTTTAGTGCAGTCTTGCTTGTAATCTTTTGGGTAGATGCCCAAAAGTGGGGCTGCTGGGTCATAGGGGAGCTCTATTTTCTGTTTCTGTAGTCCTGCCTTATAAAGCTCATTGCTCTTCACCCAGTAGAAGTTCTCATTCTGTTTTCTAGAATCAGGCTTCCTAGATTCATGAATCCTAAATAAATTAGATCTACAATTGTTTTAGTTTAATTTTGTCTTTGACTCATAATTTTTTCGTAAGTCTCTTGCCACTATTTCTTTTGGGTATGTGAATTTATAATAAATAGCCAGGGCATTGCCAAATTTCAAACTCTATCAATTTGCCTTTCAATCTATGTGGTCTATAAAACATATTTATATTAATGATTCTCTTGTACAAAATTAACCTGAGGAAGGCTGAGCTTCTTATTTCAGTTACCAAATTTCCTTATGTGGGGCGATTTAAATATATAGAACTTACCAGGAATCCTCATTTGTTCAGATACTCCTGTAATAATAGGCCCACCAAAGATCTTCATATTCTAATCATGGAAATCTATGAGCATCATTGTATTATTCAGGGTTTTACCTGAATGACAGAAACACTAGATAAGAAGAAACAGAATCAATAGATAAGAAAGTGTTAGGCTCTGGCTATACCTTTAAGTGCAGTCCCGAGAGGCCTGCCTCTTCTTCTGCCCTGGGGCTGCGTGGCTGTTAGCCACTCCTACCCCCTTCCAGGTCCAGAACCAGTAGAGGTAGCAAATCAGCCCTGCCTTCCGCCTCGGCCACGTGTGTGTGTCAAAATGGCGCCAGGCCAGGCCCAAGGGGCGGTACTATGGGATGTGATGACCGCCCATAGAGGAAGTTCTGTGACATCACTGTGATGGGCAGCTTATCAGCCTATCACTAGTATACAGTTAGTCCATCCCCTTCCTGCTGCCATTACTGTTATATAAACCCCTCCCCTGAGTAAAACTGGTGGAAGTTCCAGAAGCTTACCCGGAAACGCATGCTTGACTCCTGTGTCGTTCTTTAAGTGTGCGAGGGGAGGAGGGGCATCTCGCGACTACACACCGCTAAGGTTTGCACATTGGGCCACACTCCAGCTTTCCACCTGGTGGGACGGGGCGGAACAAGCACGAGGGTGAAAAGGGTCCCGACAGAAAAAATTATAAGAAGGTTATTATAACCAACTATACGAAGAGATTCAGGCTGGGCAGTAAGTAGCTCATGCCTTTAATCCTAGCTACCCAGGAGGCTGAGAATTGAGGATGTTGGTTCACAGCCAATCTTTGGCATGAAAGTTGGTGAGATTCTTTATTTTTTTTAAATTGTCAGACTCAGAAGGATTTATTACTTACAAAGCTACATCTATAATTGCTTTCTCTCTGTTTGCCCAACTAAGAATAGTCAATATTCTTCAATAACAAATATTCATTGATGAAATGTTCATTTGTAAAAAATATGATTGTACTTATTCATTTTTTATGTATATGTATTTTATTATCAAACTGAATTACAGAGAGGTTACAGTTTCATACATTAGACATTGTATATATTTTTTGTACTGTTACCTAGTCCCTCATTCCCCCTCCCCACTCCAACTTCCCCCCCCCATGAGTTGTTCAGTTCATTTACACCAAACAGTTTTGCAAGTATTGCTTTTGTAGTTGTTTGTCTTTTTTTACCCTGTGTCTCTCGACTTTGGTATTCACTTCTAATTTCCTAGTTCTAATACCAGTATACCTGGTTTCCAATATACTCAGATAAGATACAGAGAAAGTGTAGATACAACCACAGGAAGGTGATGCAAGAAGATCATCAATAATAGAGACTATAGTTACATATGGCACGTTGAAAGTAGTTACAACTGTGATATAACAATCATTTCCATAACATGGAGTACATTTCACTTAGCATTATCTTATGTGTTCGTAAGGGTATAGCTATTGGGCTCCTGTGATCCTCTGCTGAGACTTGCCTAAACCTGTGCTAATTATTCCCTATGAGGGAGACCATAGAATCCATGTTTCTTTGGGTCTGGCTCACTTCACTTAGTATAATTTTTTCCAAGTCCTTCCATTTCCTTACAAATGGGGCAATGTCATTCTTTCTGACAGAGGCATAAAATTCCATTGTGTATATGTACCACATTTTCCTGATCCATTCTTCCACTGAGGGGCATCTGGGTTGGTTCCAGATTCTAGCTATGACAAATTGTGCTGCGATGAGCATTGTTATGCTGGTGGCTTTAGTGTGATTATGTTTGTGGTCTTTTGGGTAGATAACCAAAAGTGGGGCTGCTGGGTCATAGGGGACTTCTATGTTTAGCCTTCTGAGGAATCTCCATACTGCTTGCCAGAGTGGCTGAACCAGTTTACATTCCCAGTTGGTGTGATTCTTATATCCAATTAGGCATCAAAGGCTGGAATTCTAGTTGTGTGGCTTAAATGGTGGGCACTAGCCCTGAGTGAAAAGCTAAGGGACAGCATCCTGGTCCTGAATTCAAGTCCTAGTTATGGCACACATACACACAAAAAGGATTTACTAGATATGCTTACATGATCAGAACAGGATCCACAGTGATTTCTTGAAAGCTGGAGAGCAAGATCTGCCCAGTCTAAGAAATTAGAAGTCTCAGAACAAAGATGGAATAAAAAACATTGCCCCTTGCCCCAGTGTAAGTCTTAAAGCCTAATTGTTCTGTAAATGGTCCAAGTACACATTCAAGCTGTGAAGTTTCTGGAGTCTAATATCAGCTACAAACATACAAGCTGAAGGAAGTCACACTTGTCACAAATACGAACTTCCTCTGACTTCAGTTTTTGTCCTAGCCTATTGGATGGTGTTACCCACATCCATAGAGAGTCTTCCTCAATTCACTGACCCATATGCCAATTATTTCTGGAAATATACTCAGACACACCTAGAAGTGTGCCTTGCCAGTGTATCCATCCAGTCAAATTGATGAGCAAAATCAACAATGACAAAAGGGATTTTTGTAAGTGTAATTAAGCATCCTTATGGAGGCAGACAATACAATCATAAGGGTTATATTTAATAAGTAAGAGAGAAAATGACGTGAGAATGTAAGCAGAGGTTGTGATGATATTTTGGAGGTGTGGATATTTTGGAGTAAAAGGCCACAAGAGAAGAGATTCAGGAAGCCTTTAGAATTTGATAGAGGCAAGGAAACATTCTTTCCTTAGAGCCTCTGGGAGGCGAGAGCCCTGCCCACTCCTGGATTTTATCCTATCAAAAGTCATTTTGTTCCATATTTTATCAATGACAAATTGTGCTGCAATGAACACTTGTGTACTGGTGGCTTTAGTGTGTTCCTGTTCCTTTTGGGTAGATGTCCAAGAGTGGGGCTGCAGGGTCCTAGGGTCCTAGCTCTATGTTTAGCCTTCTAAGGAATCTCCATACTGCTTGCCAAAGTGGCTGAACAAGTTTACATTCCCAAAAACAATGTAGTAGGGTTCCCTTTTGGCCACATCTACTCCAGCATTTGTTATTGTTAGTTTTCCTGGTAATGGACATTCTTACTGGGGTGAGGTGGAATCTAGTGTGGTTGTGATTTGCATTTCTTTTATGGCCAGTGATGTAGAGCACTTGTTCATGTGTCTCTTGGCCATTCTTATTTCCTCTTCAGAGAAATCCCTTTTTATGTCTTTAGCCCACTTGTTGAGGGGGCTGTTGGTTCTTTGAGGTTTTGTTTTGGAGGAATTTAATTTTTTTAGTTCTGCATATATTTTAGATATGAGGCCTTTGTCCATTGTATGGCCAGTAAAGATCTTTTCCCAATCTGTGGCCTTTCTGTTTATCTTGCAAGCTATGTCCTTTGTCCTGCAGAAGCTCTGCAGTTTGATGCATTCCCATTTGTACAACATTTCTTTGACATGTTGCATGTCTGGGCCTTTGTTAAGGAAGTTTTTTCCTGTGCCAAGGAGCCCAAGTGTTTCCCCTATTTCTCCTTGTAGTGTTTTTTAGGGTATCTGTTTTTATTTTGAGGTCTTTGATCTATTTGGAATTGATTTTGGTGCAGGTGATATATAAGGATCTAGTTTTAGTTTGTTGCATGTTGAACCAGTTTTGCCAACACCATTTGTTAAAGAGGCTATCTTTCTTCCTTCCTATTTTTTTTTAGCTTGTTTATCAAAGATTAAGTAGGCATAGATCTGTGGGTTAATTTCTGGGTCTTCAGATCTGTTCCATTGGTCCTCAGGACTGTTCTTGTTCCAATACTGTTTTTTATTACTATAGCTTTGTAATACAGTATAAAGTTTGGTATTATAATTCCTCCAGCACCGTTCTTTCTACTTAGGATTGTTTTGCTATTCAGTGTCTTTTATTGTTCCATAGGAAAAATATGGAGCCAACCCAAATGCCCCTCAGTAGATGATTGGATCAGGAAAATGTGGTACATATACACAATGGAATTTCATGCCTCTATCAGAAAGAATGACATTGCTCCATTCGTAAGGAAATGGAAGAACTTGGAAAAAATTATACTAAGTGAAGTGAGCCAGACCCAAAGAAACATGGACTCTACGGTTTCCTTCACAGGAAATAAAAAGTATAGGTTTAGGCTAGTCACAGCAGAGGATCACAAGAGCACAAAAGTTATGCCCTTATGAACACATAAGATAATGCTAAGTGAAATGAACTCTATGTTATGGAAATGAGTGTTATATCACTGTTTTAATTACTTTCAACATGCCATGTTCAACTGCAGCTTTTTTTGTTGATGATCCTCTTGTATCCCCTTCCTGTGGTTGTCCCTGCACTATCACTGTATCTCATCTGAGTACCCTAGATACTGTATGTACTGGTATTAGAACTAGGAAAGGGAAAATGAATATCAAAATCGAGAGACAAAGGATAAAAAGACAAACGACTACAAAAGCAATACTTACAAACCATTTGGTGTAAACCAACTGAACAGCTCACGGGGGGAGAGGCAAATAGGGAGGGGAAGAGAAGTGGGGGAAATGAGGGAGGAGGTAACAAATTGTGCAAGCAATGTACCCACTGACTTCCGTATGAAACTGTAACCCCTCTGTACATCACTTTGACAACAAATAAGTAATTATTTAAAAAAAAAAACCCTCATTTTGGACTTCTGTCCTCTATAAATGTAAAAGAGAATTTTGCTTTAAGTCACGAGACCTGTGGCAATTTGTTTCAATAGCAATAAGAATTCATACCTAACAAATAAATCTGTGTGTTCCTTTGTCTCATTATCTCTTGAAAATCCCATGATAGTTTAGGTAAAAGAGTGAAATCGTCAGATTTGTTTCTTTCATTTTAAAAAGTGATCTTGAGATTTCAAAAGAGCTATCAAAAATTTTGAAAATGTATTGAGGGAGAACTATAGATGCTGGAGTACATGAATAGTTTTAGCTGGGCAATTTATTAATCAAAATGACAATGAAATATATTAAAATAAATGCAGAAGCAATCATGACTCTAGCTCTTTCTGTGACAATTTTTCTTTTTTCTTTTTTTGAATAAGCAAGGACATTGCAAAGACAGCCAAAACATAGGAAGTTATTCTAATGATACATAGAATCTCTACTACCTGGCAGATTACACAAAAGATGAATCCCACCCTTTGATAAGAGCACATTCTGTTCTCTAAGACCAACTTTAATGGAGAGAAGACAAAATTGTCATGTTGTATTAACCTAATACTTGGCTATGAAGGATTTACAAGATTCTTTCTTTTTATTGCTTTTATGAACTACCTCATCAGATCTGCACTGACTTTGCCAAATTTTTAAACACATGAGTGCTTAGTTCAGGTTCATCGTTTGTATATATTATAAATCAAAACAAAGCAATCACTTTTTTGCATTCCTTTGACAGTTTTGTTTATCCATTTAAGTTTTAACCCTCGTTATCTTCATTTACATTCTGAAGCAAGATATTTAATTTTAGGATAATATTCTGCCTCTCTTTCTGTTCACTTCATTACCTTTTGTATAGTCATATTTCTTGCTATTCTTGTTTCTGGTAGTATAAATAACCTATATTATTTTTCACTTTGAACTGAAATACTTTCATTTAGCACAGAAAACAAGGTATATGTATATGGAGGTAAAACTGGTAAATATGAATATTTTAGAAAGTCAGAAGAGAATATCAATTTGACTCTCCATAGTCCCATGTATTTATTAATTTTTATGTGCCAGTCCTGCGGCTTTTACTCAGGACCTCTTGATCTCAGTTGAATATTTTGATTATTGTTGATGCTTTATCAGTTGAGCCACGTATCCACTTTTGGCCTTTTGCTGGTTAACTGGAGGTATGAGTCTCTAGGTTTGTATTACCTGGGCTGGCTGTGAACCTGCATCCTTCCACTACAGAATTCTGAGGTTTATAAGCATGAGCCACTGGAACTATTTTCATTTTATCACTCTTAAGATAGCAGAAATGAATGCTTTCACTAATACAATAGCTGTCAATTTTATATCCAGGAAATATTTGCCAGTTTTTCATTAACACCACTGGTAGGGAGATGACCAGTGCTAATGACATCTAGTAAGTAGAGGCTGCTAAATAGTGTACCACGGACATTTCCCAATGAAAAAATTTACCTGGTTCAAAATGGTAATCCCGTTGAGAAGATGTGCTTGCATGACCTCACTATAGAACCACATTGCAACATATTATAATAAGAAGCCAAGATTTATGTATTATAGTCTGATTTCCAGATCTGGAAATTACGCATCCATAGATTTAAACAACTATGGGCTGAAAAATATACATATATAAATAAATATGTATGTTTTTGTCTATTTTGTTTTTGCCAGTTTTGGCGCTTGATCTCTGGGTCTAGGCTCAGTCCCTAAACTTCTTTTTTTCAAGGCTAGCACTCTACCACTTGAGCCATAGCACCACTTGTGATTTTTTTTCTGAGTAGTTTTATTAGAGATAAGATTCTCATGGAATTTCTTGCCTGGACTTATTTTGAATGGAGATCCTCAGATCTGACCCTCCTGAGTAGCTATGTGTGAACCATTGGTGCCCAGCTAGAACTGAAAATATTTGGGCAAAAATACAATTGTACTGAACAGATACAGGTTTTTTTCTTTGCTATAAATTCCTAAAAATACGGTATAACATCTATGTAAAATATATAGATTATATTAGATATTATTAATCTAGAGGTAATATAATGTATATGGAAGATATGCATCGATCATATATAAATACTAGGTCATTTTGCATAAAAGTTTTGATCATGCATATTTTTAAAATGCTCATTGGGGGCCTGGAACCATTTTAACTGATCCTCCACAGCACTGAGGCTCAACTATAAATGCACAAGTACGCATATGTTACAAAAAGAGAAATCTGGATGCTAGTAGCTCATGTCTATAATCCTAGCTATACAGGAGGCTGAGATCTAATGACTCATCTCCAATTAATCAACAAAGTGCCAGAAGTGGAGGTGTGGCCCAAAGGGCAGAGCCCCAGCTTTGAGTAGAAAATGCAGAGCAAGGTTGTGAGGTCCTGAATTCATGCCCAACTATTGGCAAACAATCAAAGTGAACTGAAAATCTATGCTTTCTAGCCAATCTCTATTGTCTTACTAGCAATATCTAGAGATTCCAAGATTATTCATTAATGAACTCAATTTATTAGTCTCTTTCTCCCTCTCCCTTTCTTTTTCTTGACTGTCCTGTGGCTGGAATTCAGGCTGGAGCACTGTTCATTAGCTTTTTCAGTCAAAGCTGCTCTACTACTTAAACCACAGTTCCACTTCTGGATTTTTTGGTGGTTAATAAGAGATAAGAGTCTCACAGACTTTCCTGTGTGGGCTGGTTTTGAACCTTGAGTTTTAGATATCAGCCTCCTGAATACCTGGTATTATAAGCATGAGCCATTGTCACCAGCTATATTCTTAATGTTAACTAAGAATATTGACAGTTATGTGAAAACCGGTATACTATAGTCCATAATTACTGTTGACATAAAACTCATCAGTTAAAATCTTATTCAATCATGGAACCAATATCAACGTGTTTTCCATAATACAAAACATATGTTTGCTTGTCTAATCTGTAATAGTTCTGAGAAATTCAGATTAAATAATATAATCATGAGAAAACAATTAGGGCCTCCAGATGTGGCTCAAGTGGTAGAGTGACTGCATAATAAGTGCAAGGTCTTGAATTCAAACTCCAATGGTACCAAAGGTATGGGAGGAAAAAAAACCCAACAAGGATCAAATTTTTCTTATATATATATATATATATATATATATATATATATATATATAGTCAAAGAGGATGCTTTGAAATGATTTTTTAAATCAAATTCTAATCAGTCTAATATGTCTAAATATTCATTTTGGCTATGTGAACTAAGATCCTGATATAAAAACTATCTCATAGCTAGGAGTTTCTGAGAGCATTTTCCCTTTTTAAAAAAATGGATGTGAGAATGATGGCACATTTAAATTATTAAAATTAGTAGAGCATTATTTTCTGCAAATTCTGGAACTATTAGATTTAAGCAGTGGCTTATAGTAGCTATAAAATAATCACAACAGATCTCCTTTATGAGAATTGAACTCTGTTTTATTAATATATTCAGGTGTAGTGAAATATTTCAAATTCACTTCACAAGTGGAAATGATTGTTCTGTTTCGAATACCTAGGCAAATACTTTGAAGCTTCATCTCTGTACCATCAGCTCAAGGGGAACAGGAAACCAAGATCCACAAGTGAACAGCCCATCTCAATGACCTTGTCCCCATTCCAGTGGGAACATTCTTAAAATAGAGCTTTCTAGGAATCTGACCAAAATCAAAATATTAACAAACTATGTTTTCCACTTCTGACATAATCTATAGTCATCCATTTTTCTATCTTGGTGGCATAACTCCTCAACAATGTTAGTCCATTTTCTAATGTTATAACACAGTACACAGTTTGAGTAAGTTAGGAACAATAGGAGTTTATTAGGTCCATGTTTCTGTAGGCTGGGAAATGCAAGAGCCTGGCACTGGCTTCTGAAGAGGGCCTTGATCCTTTATTGTAACAGAGAGAAAATCCAGCCAAGTCATTTAAAATTTTTTCATCAGGATCTCATTCCAGAAAGAATGCACACATTCCTGCTCTAACCCATTCTAATCACTGGTTGCAGGTTCTTCCTCTTAACGAACACTACTACAATAGCAGTAAAATTTCAATGTGCCTTTTGGAGGGGACTGCACAAACCACAGCATGGTGAGAATATTATCAAGATATAAAAAAAACAATTCGCACACAGATATCAAATGAGCCCACCTAACAGATTTATTTAACAAATGGACAATAGAACCAACAGGGTGATGAAATTGGTTCAAATGCACTTAAGAACATAGATATAGTGGCATATACTTGTAATCTTAGCACTTTGGAGGCTGAGGCAGGAAGGTCTTAAGTTTAAGGCCAGCCTGGGCTGCATAGCAACACCCTGTCTCAAAATAAACAACAAAAAAAATTCAAACAACAAACCAAGAAAATATACTTGAGTATTCTGTATTATTGAGTAAGTAATGGGTATTAAAAACCAATGAAGAAAAGCAAGATTAGGAAAACACCGTCTATGTCTGATAGCAAATAAAAGAAGAACCTTTAGGGTGGTACTGTTCTTCTACACAGAATTCGGTTCAGTTCTATCAGACAAAAAAAATCTGTGAGTTGCCATGTAACTTCCTAGAGCCCAAGCTCCAATCAACCATACACAATGTGATAAACTAAGAGCCATTTCCTTGGAGTGTTAAAGAAATCCCTGAATGGGGTGTCAGACAATTATTCAACATGACACAATATCAGAACAAGAAGCCATCCTTTCAACTCATTTATAAATTATTATTAATTATATTAGATAAAATAATCTGACAAGTGACCCCAGGGAAGTAACAAAGAAGCTTATAGACTCTGAAATCTAGGAGGTGAAGATCTCTTTCACACATTCAACAAGTATTGGACAGTGTATACAAAGTGCTGTCCTGGGTCCTGGGGGGGTATAGCAATGAATCAACATAGCAGAATCTCTGATGGACCTTACATTCTAGTGGAAGGAGGGAAGTGATAAGCAAGATATGTTTCTATAGGAGATGGCGATAAGGACCAACCAAGACCTATTTGTGTATGTGAAAGATGAGACGTGCTAGAGAGAAAAATTAAGCAGAGATGGGAGCAGAGAAGGTATCATTTTTAGAAAAAGTGACTCAGCGCTCCTGAAAGTGTCATTTGGTTGAAGATTTCAAGGAGGTGTAGAAGGAGGGTACTGTAATAGGGCTCAGGGATGAAGGAAGGAGGCAGATTGTCCTCAAGGTCCCCTATAACTTCTGGAAATTGAACAGAGAGGGAAAATCCTCCAGCTAGATATGGCCAGGATCCATCTGAAGCCAAACTTTGGATTTGTTACCACCATTGTTCATAGTTTTTCAGAAGTCTGATAGAGTTTGGGTGTGATTATAGCTTCTGGGAAATTTGGGGCTCAGAGTCATGGCATGTGATTTTTGGCTCCTGTACTAACTTAAAATGATGAAGCTATTTAAATGACAAGATAAATATCAGAGTCTTTCACGGATTTTAAAGTGGTGTAAGAATAGGGATGTTACCTATCTCCTGCCTGAGCTTTTTTGAAAATAGAAAGTGATAAACTTCAGTCTTTTCTTTTTTAGAAGCTTGATGGGAAGTAAAATGCACGGATGTTGCTCTTTAAAACACTTCATCTTTTCCCTTAATTTCATTCCATTTCTATGCAACTGAAGTACCACTTGTAATATTGTATGTGTCATGCAGAGATGAGTGGAATATTAATTGCCAGTGTTTCAGTCCAATTTGTGTATCTCTGAGCAATGCCAGTGATGGGCAGCACAGCCTTCTTTTGATGATGGTGAGTCAGCAAAGCAGAGCAGGCCTCACTAGTAGACACAGACCAAGTACATGACAGAAGATGCTTGGGTGTAATTGGCAAAGTTGGTTGGGTAGCCTGCCAATTAGCCTGATCACATGAGGAAAGTATCTCAGAAGGATATGTTATCTTACAAATATTAATGGAACAAAACAGGCTTAAAACACAGTCTTTACATCTTTCACTACGGTTTTACAGAAGTCCCAGGTCATAGACTCTGTGTGTCATGGCATATTGGCTCTGAGTCAGCCATGTAAGGGGAATTTCAGTTCAAAGGCCTGCTTGACCTTAACCTCCTGTCTTTCAAATAAAATAGACTCAAGTTATCTGTCTACTTGTGAGATGATAAAAAAATGTCATTGTAAACTCATGTGTAGCATTGGGTATAGCATAGATGTACTACTGAAGTTTGGGAAATTGAGTAACATGGGATAGCATAATAGGCTACCCCTTAACTCTTCCACTTAGATGTTAGGACTATTTCTAGCCAAATACATGCAGCTGAAAAGAAGCAGATATTTTAAGAAGCTCTCTATTCTATTTATCTACAACCCAGGACACAAATTTGCATGAGTTGTCTTCCTCATCTCTTCCAGAAAGAACCCCAGTTAGCCACTGGAGACATCTCTACAGTTCATAAGCCTGTCGACAAGGTCTGAAGAAGGTGCAGATCAACCCCTATGAACTGGTTCCTGTCTTCCAGTAATTTATCTCATCTATTTACCTCCTCACAATTTTCTTCCTTCGAAATCCAAGTCCTTTTTTTCACCTTATTACCTTTCTACAATGTATTGGACTTTTGTAAAGAGGAGAGAAGTTCAAGTTGTTGTGATCTCTTGGAATTCATCATAGAGTACTCTTAAGTGTGTCCATAAGGTTAAGAAATGCAGGTTTGCTGGGTGCTGAAAACTTATACCTTTAATTCTTGCTACTCAGGGGGATGAGATATGAAGATCACAGTTTGAAGCCATCCTGAGCAGAAAAGTCCATGAGAGTCATATCTCCATTAAAACTACCAAAATGCTGTAGGTAGAGCTGTGGCTCAAGTGGTAGAGCACTAGTTTTGAGCAAAAGAAGTTTTGACTTGGGACAGTGTCCAAGTCCTGAATTTAGGCTGTAGGACAACCCTCCCACCCCCATAAACATGAAATTTAGATTTGAGTGTGGCTCTGGTGGCTCATGTCTGTGATCCTATCTCCTAGGAAGCTGAGATCTGAAAATCACAGTTTGAAGCCAACCTGAGCAAAATAGTCTATGAGACTTTCCAATTCACCAGCCAAAAGGTAGAGTGGAACTGATTCCTGTCTTCCAGTAATGATAGAGTTCCAGCCTTGAGCAAAAAATGTCACTAAATTCATGATGCCTTGTTCTAGCCTTAGTGCCAGAAAAAAAAAAGAAGAAAGAAAGAAGGAAAGAAAGAAAGAGGAAAAAGATAGAAAAGTAAAAAGAAAGAAACTTAGATATGATCTCTGGTTAGTCAGTCTTTTGTCCATTTAACTATCAGGGCCCTGTTGGAGGAGAGAGGGGAAGAACAATGATTTTTCCTCCCTATAGTAAGCCATTTATGAATATGGATGACAATAGAGCCAATACTGAATGCCATCTGTGTATCATCGGGCACTGTGAAAGTTGTTCTTACCTGCTCCTCAGCATCTTTATGAGTGAGAATTAAGGGTGAATCTCTAACCTGACAGTTAAATAATTTATCCAAAGATAAGATTTGTGTGGGTTGTAGACGTTGGATTTGAGTTTTCTTACTACCAACCTAGTTTCTCTCCACCCAGATAATCATATTAGTTTTTCATAACAACCAACCCAAGAGTAAGGAAAAACTATTGTAACAGTTCTTGCCTTTTATAGTCTTATGTTAAAAAGCACCAAACAAGGTCACACAGGGAAAGAGCCTTCAGCAGAGATTGAAAAATGAGGACTTTTTACTTTTATAGCTGTGTCCCACTTAGAATCGCGTTTCAGCTAAAAAAAAAAAAAAAAAAGCAATTTCATGAAGTGCTAATTTTAATCAACTTGCATCTGCATAAGGACCTCTAGCCCTTCTCTCCTGTATTCCATTATATAATTCTCCTCTTTCTAGGCCTGACAGCACTGGAAAGATTTATATTTGGATATGTAGTTCCATCTATTAGTAAAAACATTAAGTTGTTCTTTCCAGTTTCACGTACCTCTTCTTTTTTCATTACTCTTTATACCAAGAGACTTCACTTCGCATGCAAAAATCTGTTAAATTTGATGAAAAACTCTGAATAAATTCCAGGCTTATTTTTTTTTTTTGCTTGTTTTGTGGATTTTCTCCCTAATAGGTTACGGAGTTCAGCAATTTCTGAGTGCAAGTAAAGAGATCAAATATTGTCTCAATTATCTTTTTCTTCTTTTCATGATCCCAATATGCTATAGTGACTGTTGGAATAGTTTTCACCACTCAACACAAATGTTAAGAGTTTGATCTAGTGGCTTTTGTTAAAGTAGAATGGCCTTTCCTGCCCTAGAACCACTTTGCTAAGGTTCAAAAGTGAAGATTTTTTTTCCTCTGTCAGAAATAGCTCTAAAATGCACCCTTCGGTTTCCATGGTTAGGGGCCAGGTAAGTTCTTAGTAGACACAGGTCAAAATAGCTGTTTTTAGAAGAACAAGTCTGTGTTTCAAGAAGTGCAGAGCCCCCCTCATGCTCTTAGAGGTGAGGTTGCTACTCCTTGTGCTAGCAAGCACATCAGCTCAATGCAGGTAAGGCTGGGAGTCTCCAGCAAGTGTCCAGTGAATGGTGTCCTAGTTGATAGGAATGGCATGTAAGACTCCCTTCATTCCAAAGACACATTCTTCTTCTTCTCAGACTTACAAAGACTCAAGGAAACTGCTGGGGCTTCTGTTCTTCTATTTTTTTTAAGTACATGTTTGATATACTGCTTCATTGTGATACCATTTCAGTAGACTGAAAAGAAACTAGATCTCATAAAAAAATAGCACTTGGAAATCATCCTGCTTTGTTTCCCTAGGGAGATATTAGATTAGGATGTTCATTGGAGTTAAGGAGTAAAGATCTCCTTCAAACTTGTTCCTTCATCCAGAAATCTCTCACTGCTTCTAATACTCACCTTCTTTCTCCTTTAGGGACTTTAATATATACACACAGAGAGAGAAATGTTTTGGCATTCTTCCTCTGCTTCTGTGTCTTTGTGTATTGTGTATTTATGTTTAGGTACTTCTCTGTCTTTGTCTGTGTGTCTTTCACATACACATACACATAAACATACAGTGGTCTTTGCTTATCTGATACCATCTAGGGGTAGGTTATTTTTCTCTGTCAAATTATAAAAAGGATAAAAAAGTACTCTTACCTAAAGAGTAAGTTTATTTAAAAACAAAAGGAGGCCAAGTAGCAGTAGTGGCTCATAGCTGTAATCCTTGTTACTCAGAAGGATGAGATCTGAAGAATGCAGTTCAAACCAACCTGGGAAAAAATTCCCACAACGCATTTTCAATTAACCTCAAAAAGCCAGAAAGTGGACCTGTGGCTTAAGTGGTAGAGAGTTAGTCTTGAATAGAATAAGCTAAGGGACAGCACCCAGGCCTTGAGTTCAACTCTTAGTGCTGGTACACACACACACACACACACACACACACACACACACACACACGCACTCCAAAGGAAAGAAAAGTTATTAAGAGTAGACCCTGAAAAAAAGGGGCGATCCTAATTAGGTATCTGCAGCCCTGGGGCCACCAAATATCTGGTCCCTGTTTCTCACCCTTCCGAGGATAGGTATCTTTGGTCTGACTGGTTAATTAGCCATAGGCTAATTGGACAACACTCCCTCCACCGGTTCTCCCACCCCACACACACTTGGGAGCATGAAGAGACAGTAAAAGTGCTTGACATCTTGCCTTTGATAAATCTTCTGTGCTGTGGGGCATGCCCGGATGCCTTGCATCAGAAAGAGGAAGTCCCATCTGGCCCCACCTGTTTCCCAGCTCTGGGGTCACCTGTGGCTATTATGCCGGAAAGGTGGTTCTAGCTGGCCCTGCCTCCCAGCCTTGGGACCACGTGTGGCCAAGATGGTGCCTGGTGGTGAACCCAGAGGCGGTCCTGTGGGCTGTCATGTAGAATTAGGCCACCTCTTAGGATTGGTCCCTAGGCCCTCCACCCTTGACAGACAGCTCAGGCCTCCCCTCATAGTCCCTAAATAAGTGCACATACACCCCTCCCCTCCCTGCCAATCCTTGACCTGATTGGTTCCTGTGCCTTATTTAATAGAAGGATCTACCTCAATAAAGGAGACTTTGCACTGACTTAGCTCCCGGGCTGTCTGTTTGTCCTCTGGTAAGGGAGGGCTGGGTGTGGGCAGTCTGTCGACCCTTTCCTCTTCTTGGATCGACTGGTCTGGTGTGTTTCCCAATCTCTCCTGCAGGTGGGGGGGGGGGCTAGAGACCCTGACACTGTGCCTATGACATGTCTTAGTCCTCATCATGTTCACCTTCCTCTCCCTCACCATCCCCCACCCTTGAATTACTTAGCAGGTTCAGCTAGTTATCTATCCCTCTCATACCCATGATGAACATATCCAAGATAGCCAATGGATGCCTGAAACTATGTATAGCACAGAACCTATTATCTACTATGCATTTCCTATACAAACATTCTTATTATAACATTTAATTTAAAAATTAGGCGTAGAAAGAGATGAACAGTGGTTACCCAAAATAAAATTGGATAATTATAACAAGACACTACCATAACATTTATTCAAAACTTCTACATTTTTTGTTTCTGGAATATACCATTAATATTTTTGGACCTTGGTTGACCACAGGAAAATGAAGTTCCAGTTGAAAGGGAGCTGTGTAAACCTTCTCAGGTCAGTTGATGGCAGGAGGAGTCACCTGGGTTCCTTCCTTCTTGTCTGTGAAATTAGCAAGAGGGTCCCAAATAACTTTGAGTTTAGTGGGATTATTGTTTTTCAGTGACTGATCCCACTGTGTTTGGAGCTGCACATTAACTTTCATTCAGCTAATTATGCCTCTTCAATCTGCTTGTTTTAGGTCTGCTTGTTTTTCTCTCTTTATTAGGATTATAGATGAGGATGTTCATAAAGAAACAGTGGCTGCTCATTTGCAAAAGAAATTAGTTTGTGTTTTAGGCATAAACCAAAAAAATGATCTGATAATTACTGGTTGACAGCATGTAGACTCAAAGGTGATCTTGTCCAGTTTATCTTTGTCCTAAAGAACTAGTTACTTAAATATAAGCTGCTTTTGAATATTTAAGACACCAGCATGGTTCTTGACTAAAGTTCCGGACAAATGATATCCTGTCTATATTTAAAATGCAATTAAAAAAATAAATGATAGAGTGATTTCCTGGTGAATTTAACCAAATAAAGATGAACTCTTTATATATCAGTCCTTAGGAAGATAAATTTAGTTTTTGCTCTTTCAAATGCAGATTCTTATTATCTTTATGATCTTAGTGAAGAGCCAGATTCACCATTTGGGGCTTTATGGGTTCACCTCAGGTGCTTGTGAAATCAACTAGAACCCTTAAGTTGAATATGGCTTAGCGAATCAGTGGCTCTATCCTATATTTATCAATTAGAAAAGAAAGTGCTCAACATGCATATCCATATATAAATTAATCAGAGTCCACAATCTCTTATCTACTTTGCAAAATATTAAATGAGAAATCTTCCACTTCACAGTGTGCTGTGGATCAAAACATGGTTAAAAATGGAATTATTTACTGCATTCAGTTTTGCATATTTTTTGTTAGAGAGCCTTTATAAAAAAATTTGAGAGACTGTTTTTGTTATTGTTCTCTATTTTAATTTTTTAAGCCAAATTGCAAGAAGACTTGTAAAAATTAAATACCCCAAACTAAAAGCCAAGTCTGCTTGCTTTTTAGGACACCTCTTCCTAGAGGGAATACGACAATAAAAATATTGCACAAGACGGTGTGCATACACAAGTAGCTATTTGCAGTTAAAAAAACCAAAGCCTTAGTATGATGTACAATCTGCTTCTTGACTTGAC
Source organism: Perognathus longimembris pacificus (assembly GCF_023159225.1). Taxonomy (NCBI): domain Eukaryota; kingdom Metazoa; phylum Chordata; class Mammalia; order Rodentia; family Heteromyidae; genus Perognathus; species Perognathus longimembris. Next base: position 51,425,569 of record NC_063163.1, read on the forward strand.
AATATAGATTGTTTCATGTCACTTCATAAGCTGTTTTCCATCTTTTTAAACAGTAGTAAATATTCTGTTGGAATTAACTATGGTTTATCTAACAGGTCTTGATTTAACAATAATCCCAGATACATAACCAAAGACTTCTATTCTAATTTTTCTTTCCCTCCTTCCCTTCTTCTTTCTTTCATTTCCTTCTTTCCTTCTCTCCTTTTTTTCCTTTCCTCTGTCTCTTCTTCCTCCCTCTTCCCTCCTTTTTTTTTTTTTTTTTTTTTTTTTGGCCAGTCCTGGGCCTTGGACTCAGGGCCTGAGCACTGTCCCTGGCTTCTTCCCGCTCAAGGCTGTAGCACTCCGCCACTTGAGCCACAGCGCTGCTTCTGGCCGTTTTCTGTATATGTGGTGCTGGGGAATCGAACCTAGGGCCTCGTGTATCCGAGGCAGGCACTCTTGCCACTAGGCTATATCCCCAGCCCTCTTCCCTCCTCCTTCTCCACCATGACCTCCTCTTCCTCTTCTTCTTCCTCCATCTCCTCTTTTTTTCATACATTAGGGCTTGACCTTACCCTAACTTTCACATTCATTCTCTGCTCTGCTGTTCTTGAGCAAATACAGCCTGATGACATAGGTTTGCTTTTTCCATGTCAAATATGTTTGCTGACTTCATTTTGACAAGAATCAGAAGGTTTGGGGATCTTTGTTATAATCAAAGGTGAAATCAAGTTGAAATATACTGGTCCTGGGATCTTGAACCATTAAGTAAGTCATGGAAGTCATTTTCATCTGTCAGTTCTGTCTAGGAAGAATTTTGTATTTTGCCATGACAACCGGTCGGGGTAGCCTAATCCCTGCCATTTTAATAAAGTTGTTTATTGAATCTACTGGTAAGCTTTGTCAGAATCAATATATAGATATTACTATGTAAATTTCTGCATTGCATTTTTATTTGTTGACATTTATTCAACATAGTACAAGTGTCTATACTCAAAGACTTAGAGATATTAAAAGAGGGAACACAAATTTTATGATTTAGTATGTATGTATGTATGTATGTATGTATGTATGTATGTATGTATGCATGCATGCATGCATGCATTTTGAGCCTGCCTTGGGCCTTTATCTCAGGGCCTGGGTTCTGTATCTAAGAATTTTTGCTTAAGGCTAGAAGTCTATCTCTTGAGCCACTCCATTTTTGTTGTTGTTGTTTGATGGTTAACTGGAGATTAGAATCTCACAAACTCTCTTGCCCAAGCTGATTTCAAATTGCATTCCTCAGACCCTTGCCTCCTGGGTAGCTAAGATTACAGGCATGAGCCACTGGCACCTTGTTGGAGATAACAATTTTTCAAAAGTGAAGCCTTGGGGCTGGGGATATAGCCTAGTGGCAAGAGTGCCTGCCTCGGATACACGAGGCCCTAGGTTCGATTCCCCAGCACCACATATACAGAAAACGGCCAGAAGCGGCGCTGTGGCTCAAGTGGCAAAGTGCTAGCCTTGAGCGGGAAGAAGCGAGGGACAGTGCTCAGGCCCTGAGTCCAAGGCCCAGGACTGGCCAAAAAAAAAGTGAAGCCTTGGCTTTGCCTTATGAGGAAATCTAACATTTGTTAAGCTATGTCAAATGAAAATATTTAGGATCTAGTTTGTTAGCGTACTTTACAAGTTACCATATTCAATGACTTCTTCCTCTATTACAAGTTGACTGCTTTACTTACTCCACATGTTTTCTGAGTTTTGCTTGTTTCTTATAACTTGCTCCCTGCACCTAACACTTCTGAGGAGTTCAGTCCATCCTTTTACTTTCCTGGTCTTCTGTAGCAGAACCGAATGGAATTAAGCAATATAGGAAAAGCATGTTACAACATCTTGTTCTTCTTGAACCCCTAGGACTGATCTCAAAACATAGCATTATTACATGCTCAACATATATGTGGTAATTTTAATGTAAATTTTATTCCATTTCAAGGCTATGCAAACTTATGAGACAGATACATTTAGTTGGCAATATTTTAACCAGGGGTGTTATTACAGATTCCTTTCAGTATGACCTTTCCTAGGGAAATTTAAAATGTTATTTAATTTTTAAAAAATATTTACTATTATATTCATGTATACATCTAGTAAGTAATAATGGAATAAATATTGAAGTACTCATTCAGATGAAAAATTGTAATCTGAAATGCAGAGTTAGTTTCATACTTTATGCCTTAGGGTTCCAAATATTTAGCAAAAATATCACTCCTGGGATTGGAGATTCTGACCTCATACTCTGCTGCCTCCTCCCCTCATAGACAAGTTGCATGTGATCTGAAAAGATATAGGCCTCTTCAGCATCTGAGGTGAATTTACAAGTAGGAGAACTCACAAATATGTTGGATGGACTCAGTTTCTCCAGTCTCCTAGGCTTTTGACCCAGACCTTGAACCTCCTATCTGACACAATAGACAACCTACCTGAGAAGGTACCTTTCCACAGAGACAGCAGCTGACACTCACAGAGAACCTTGCTGAAGTGGGACAATGGCCACAGGATGTCCTGGCTGGTTTTCTGGTCCTGTCCCACATTGTGTGACTCCTGGAAAGAAAGAGTGATTCCCATCAATTACTTTCTTGAAAGTGTTTGAGATATTGTCTGTCAACAGCTTGGTTTTCCTTTTGAGAGGCAATATGTAGACATTGTGGTTGTGCAAATGTGATAACAGGACAATGAAGAACACGATGAATGCAAGACCATGTTACCGAGGAGGAAGGAGATTAATGTGGCTTCTACATGCATACTCACTTCTTTACTACCACTGGTGTTAAGTATTATTACCTCTGTCATACCATCCAGCTCCTGGATTACTTCACCATGACTGAGCACCTGCTCATACTGTTAGATCCTGTCAAGTGGCATCTTGTACGTCAGACTTGTAAACTTATGTGAAGTCTCATGAGTTTCCTCATCAGAATTTCCTATCTCACCTCTTTCTATGGAAGTTCAGGTCTAGTCTCCAGTTTGGTTGGGAATGGTTCCCATCAGTCCACTTCTCTCTTTCTCCTGTTCTTTCCCCCCAGTTTCTTTGCCCATTCTTTCTTTTGTCAATCCAAATGCTGAAAGCCTGAGTATGTGTCACATGGGCAATTCTAGGTTGAGTATGTCTATCTGGGAGATCCCGTGGTAAGTTACTGAAGTGAATGGTGAGGTGGTTATTTCTACAGCTAGGATCCCTGTTTATAGCTAAGATCACATTCAAATACTTAACAAAGCTTTATTTTGTCTTTGCTCTCAAATTGATATTTTTTAATAAAAAGGAAGTATCTAGGTGCTGGTGTCTCAAGCATGCAATCCTAGCTACTCCAGAAGCTGAGACCAGGGAGCTAGCAGTTGGAAGTCAGCCCAGAAAGAAAAGTTTGTAAGATTTCATCTACATTAACTAACAAAAACCAGGCTGGAAGTGTGGCTCAAGTGGTAGAGCACCAACTGTAAATAAACAAGCATTAGAGGAAAGGAGGCACATGAAGTATTCCTTCAGTTAGAAGCAGAATTGTCTTTTTTTGTGTGTGTGGGGGGGTCAATTCTGTTGACCTCACAAGCAAGTGGTATGCCCAGATGATTTTATAAGTATTTCTACTCCTAGACTGTGAAGTTTTGTTTTCCTCTTTCCTCCATCTAACATTTTGCTTATTTATTTCTATTAGTGTACATTAGTTGTGCAATCTACCTGACATTTTAGAAATGCAAGCAAGAATACTTCATGGGTTTAGGTAACAAAAGAACAACTGGGGTGAGTGATCTGGCATTTCAATCTTGGCACCGCTTGACATTGAAGGAACAGTGGGAGGAAACTTTCAAATGAGTTTTAGGAGAAAATCCAAAGGATGGCTTTTCTGCAGGGTCAGCTATCTCCACCCTGAGTAGTCATTCAGAACACTGGTGCTGGAAGCAGCCCTTCACTGCACATCAGCACACGCTGTATTCTGAGTGGTCAAGTGCTGTTTGGGTAGATAGATATTCCTGGAATAAAATAGGTCACTGAAGTAAAGTTCAGTGGCCAGGAAAGTAATTTATCATTTTAGAAGCACTCTGGTTAAAGAAAGAAAGAAAAAAAAACCTTTGTAATACGGTATTTTGGAATTCATAGACGGAATGAGATTATCTTGATTGTCTGCAGAGAGCATCTCAATGAAAAATAATGGGACATAATCGTTTTTCCTACAAGAGACTTTTCCAAATCAAATTCTACCTATCAGCACCTTTGATAGTCCATTAAAGCAACATTGACAAGTTTTGTCTAAAAATATGTAATATACTGTATTTTTCCTCTTCAAAAAGGTTAGTTTTGGCCACGTTTTATCTCAAGGGTAGTTATCGTATCTCACTTAATATCACTGTTTTCAATTGTACTGTATTTTCCCATTGAGTTCTTGCCTTAGAATTAATACCACATTTTGCTCTATATACATATGCACAAAATCTTCTGTTAGGAATCAATAAAATCAAAATGAGAGTAACAAAATGAATGAGAGGTTTTGGACATTTATTTCTGTATTTTTTTCTTTTTTTGGCCGTCCTGGGCCTTGGACTCAGGGCCTGAGCACTGTCCCTGGCTTCCTTTTTTGCTCAAGGCTAGCACTCTACCACTTGAGCCACAGCGCCAATTCTGGCCGTTTTCTGTATATGTGGTGCTGGGGAATTGAACCCAGGGCCTCATGTCTGTTGGAAATATAATCTGAGCTTCATGTATAATTTATCATCTTCTAGTAATTCCAGTTAAAAACATGTGATCAGAATGTAAAAAAATTATATTTTACATTTTTGAAATTTTACTAAGTCTTCAATATTCAGGGTGTATTTTACACTATATTAATTTAGACTAGTTACATTTCAAGTGCTCAGTTGCATTTGCAATTGTGTGCAACTATTGGTTAACAATATCAGTATAGCTTTAGAATATAATACTATAATAAAATCAGCATATATATGCATATAACTATATAAATGGAAAACATTTCATATTTCTAACAATAGTAGGTTCCTACACATTTTCTTTCTATTAAATACTGGAATCTTACATGTACAAAGATAATGTTATAGATAATGGATATTTAAATGAATTTAATTAAAAATCCATTTCAATATATGATCAACTTTTCATGGGTGCATTCATGTATATGCATTAGCTGAGTTATTCTGATCTTTCCTCAATTTTTATCATTAATTTAAAAAAATCTTTCTCATGTACTTTTTTATTGTCATTAAATAATTGTACAAAGTAGCTATATATGTAGTGCTATGGATTGAACCCCGAACCTTGTGCATGTTAAGCAAGCATTCTACCATTGAGCTACAATCTCAGCCCCCAATTCCTGTTCTAGAACTCTTACTTTGCTAATAAATACCATGAATAATAAAAATTTATTAATGTTTGTGACAACAATTGGGTAGGAAAATTAATAGGAGGACTTCTATTTCTTGTATTTGTAAGCAAGAAACAGTAGATTTAACATTTCATATATTAAAGAAATTAAATCCTGGCAACTTTTTCTCCAATGTTTGGCTGCATATGGAGCATTTTAGGTTTAGAAAATGGATTTGACATTGTCAAAAATAGAAATGAAAGACTGTTTTCTAGGACATCCTCACTTCGGTGAGGCTATAAAGAATGACTGGTTAATCTTATAATACCTTTGCCTTTCTTTTTCAATATAATACCTTTTTATCAGATACAAAATATTGGCCGTTGCATATTTTCCAGATCAATTTATGGTAGTACTTGTGAGTTCTTTTTTGTATGCCAGGGATTATGTTGATCCAGGTTCTATGTCCATCCAAAATTGCTTGGAGTTTCTTAGACAAGGTCTGTACTTCAGTTCTCTTTTATTTGTGAGTCATTTCTCAGCAGGTGTGCCACTTAAAAC